>NW_019102757.1:95225-332360 GCF_001856785.1 Myzus persicae | reverse complement strand
ATTTGAAGCAACTGAATAACGTATTGAAATAATTTTATTTTGAAATTCTTTGAGCATTATCTGGATGATAAACTAATAACTAATAACCTAACCTAACCCCTTCTACTGCCAAAAACCGACTAAAATAATCGTGATTTTTCGCGATTCTATTAAATATATTTGTTTTATCAATATAAACAATTTTAATTTTTTTTTTTTGTCTAAAGCATCGGAAACTATGACAATTAGCATTTTTTGTAGGGGTCACGGTTGTGTTTGAGTAACACGTGTATATGTGGAGCTAGGATTCGCCACTAAACACTCAGGTGGTCACCCATCCGAATGCTAGCTACGCCGGCCGATGATTGACACCCATTAGGGAATTTAGCCAATCACCGCGCCACACCAAGCCCCAACTGTATTCTTATTATTTTGTATTAGTTATTAATACATATTATTATTTATATTATTATATTTCCTATTGCTACGTCAGGTATTGGTTTACGAATAGTGTTTCAACCATGCCAAAGGAAAATGACATATAGATACTTTAACTAACATAAATTATTACACAGGTAAAAGAGTATCCTTACCTACATCTATTATACACTATAATTTCAGGTTTATTTTTTTAACCTTATACGTATTTAGTTAAATACGTAAATATTACAATTAGTTGCTTCTAATCTGGTAACACCATTTTTATAGGGCCTAACCACAGTTTTTCTCTGATCTCAACAAATTACTATAGGGCTAGTTATTTTATTTAATTTCTTAGAGAAATGTATAAATAGAATGTTATCATTCATCTAAGTTAAACAATGTGCTGTGATTAATTTATCATTAGGTATCTAAAATCTTTCAATGTGTATTACACATGTTACATGTTTATCTAACATATTTTGATGTTATTTGTTATATATCATTATTTTTTATCTTTGACAAACGTTTTTTTAATAAAATATCATATCTAATTTCTATCGAAAAAACAAATTTACAAAAATTATTACAAGGGTAAAAATTATCTAATTTTTATGAATGAAGTGTAACTAGGGTCACAAAGTGACAAAAATTAGTTATTTTATATGGCGTGATAAATTTAATGTAAGACAATATCATTGTTTCATTATTTTTTTTTTTATATTCCAAAGCAAAATATTTTTTGGGATACTTATGGAGATTATAGTAATCAAATTTCGGACAAGTAGTTCATTTGTTATACGATGGTATTTAAAATTATATGAACGGAGTAGTGAAAAAACATTTTCCCATTAGCAGTAACAAACTAACCTAACCTACACCCCCTCATAAAAACTAAAAATGCATATAAGAAATATATTACTATTACTTTCTATCATACTTCCGTATTTAATATTTCAATCACAGTTCATGTCAACTGTCAAAATTCTACAGATTTTCGACTTGATAACTTTAGACTTTAGACTTGATTTTTAATTTTATATTTTAGAATTATTATAAATTATAATATGTTGTAGTTTATATATTTTTTTTTTTAATATTAATAGTAACAACATACTATATTGGGTTGGTTCTGACGCGAGAATAAAAGAGATCAAAAAACGATGGTTTGACATAGAAATACGTCTTTTCTTAATTTTTTGTTCAACTTGATGACACTATTGAGAGGATGTCTACGCACCATTTGTTTGCTTTTTATGTCCCACGCGCAACAAAGCAAATTTATGTTTAGCAGAACCAACCATTATTAAAGTAACAATATATGGTTGGCTCTGATACATTAATTGCTTTGTTGTGCGTGGGATACAGGGAGCAAACAAATAGTGCTCTGATATCCTCTACCAATCTTTTTATTCTATCCCATAAGTCAAGGTTTTCAACCTATCACTAGGTAGTTTTTTATCTGATTGGTCTATTTTTCTTTGCTATTCAAGAACCTTTCCTACGTATTCGACATTGTTAATCTAACTATTCTACCTCCACACTTCCTATTCTCCCTCAATACAAGTCTCACTCTCTCTCCCTTCTCCCCCCCCCCATCCACCTTTTCTCACTCAGTCTTTCTCCTTCGCATTACTCTCTCTCTCTCTCTCTCTCTATACTCCCCCCTTTTTCCATCTCACTACCTATCTTTCTCTCTCACACACACAGTCTCTATAGTGCCTACAGGTCATCGTACCTGATAATCGGTGAAAATATTTAAATATTACAAAAACAAATTTAAAACAAAAAAATAAAATAAATTTCATACCTGACCAATTTCATAATTTTTATCATAATTTTATTGATAGCCGGAATAGCGTTGTACCAGTAGTTACAACACAACACAATTAAATTGAAAAGTTGGGGGAAATACAAACTCTGATCATTTAACAATATTAAATAAATCTACTGAAAAATAAAAAGTACATACCACATGTTTTCTGCTATACAACTAAGTCTTTGAAACACTCACGTCAACACATTTCACACTGCGTAATATACCATTGTATTCAAAATTTGGCAAATTTTCACTGACGAATACCATCTCTAAAAAAAAACGCAGCCTGTATAGTAAAATGTTCAAAAATATACGTATGAGCTATTTGTTATTAGAAATTACAGATATTATATAGCTAAAATAATCTCTTAATGTTTTAGCTTTTATCTTACCTATACGTAGTTATTTTGTGTTAATTTGTGTATTAACTATTTTATTCAAGAACGTATAAGTTTTATACCTTACAAAAGTCATATTTCTTCACTAGGCACGGCAAGTTAATTATCTACTAGAACTCTGCTACTTGTTCATTTTTATTTTAATAATAGTATAAAGTGTGTTTATTTTATTTCAATATTTTATAAATGTCGTTCAAATCAATTATTTATATTATTAATTAATTTATAGTATATTAATTCCTGAAATATTATATTTAAGAAAATAAATAATTATTGAAATAAATTAGAGTTAGATAATATGTTATGTGAGTACCTATGTGTAAAAAATAATTTAGTATAGTAATAACTGCAAGCCTGGGATAGTTAATGAAATTTTTTTAACCGAGTTATGTTAATTCGATATGAAACATTTTAAATAGTTTTAAGTTAATAGTTCTCCTAGTTTTATTTTTAATTCAGTTAAGTTAAAATTGATCTGGAAACTTACAACTAACATATTTTTTTTTTTATGTACATAAATAGCCAGTTTTATAGTTTTAAAATAATAAAAAGTAAATTTTGATGTAATACGTAAATAATAATTTAAATAATAATTTCAACAATAAAAATAATTTTTACTATATTTTATAAACAAACTACGCAACCAGGACTTGATTAAAAGTAACTCATTATTTAATAAATGTTTAGCAATAAAAATCAGTTAAGTTAAAAATGTTAAGATATTGAAAATTATATTTAAAAAAAGCTGGTACGTGGAGGTCGCTCTGCTGTACATTAGGTTGCAATTGGGTCACTGTAATAGATGGTGTTAAGTTTGAATTCAACGATAAAAAATCATTGCATACGAAAAACGATTCTGAGCGAAGACGGTCTGTCAGTCTATTATATTACTTAATAATTTAGTATATTCGATGATATTATTGTGATTAAAGTAATTTATTTTACTTGTAAGTATTAGTACTACATGAAGTAGATTAAATTCATTAAAAAAAAGTACATTTGAAAAGTCATTGTGCGTATAAAATATAATAATATACTTTAAATGTTTCAAATACCCGCGAATAATATTTTTAATTTACAACAAAATAATATAAATCATTATTCTTGGCAATTTAATTTTAATTTAGTTCACATTTGAACATAAAAAATCTGTGATAATATTTTTTTGATTTTTTAATAACAGAATAACCTACTAACCTAACTTTGTTTTGAATTTTCAACCCTTACCTACAAAAGTTGAATGTTTCAAAAATCTTAAATTATAAAATTATTTGTAAATTTTAAATGATGTGAATTTTGTTAAAATTTAAACTTTAAACCCTCATTACAAAAATCGTACCTATGTATTTTAAATATTTTTTAACTAATATTGTAAATATCTATCAGGAGAATTTTATTTAATTTTCAAGCTTTTTTGCCCAACAAATACAATTGTATTAACATTTTATTAATCTCCTGAAAAAAAAAACTAAATAAACTAAAAAAATTCAAAATTGAAATTGTTTGTAAACAGTAAAATTGTATCAAGTAAATGAATTGAATATATAAACAAATGATGTGAATTTCAAATATCTGCAATTATCGGTTTTTCTATTACAAAAAAATAATTAAAAATCACTATATGAGAAGTGGAGTGAATATCAAATGTTGTCAAAATTTCAACTTCAAATGTTTATACAAATTCAATGCGACTTTCCGGTATAATTTTTTTTTTTTTTGATAAAGGCAGACAAACTTATAAGGAATCTTGTATTAAGTTTTAAAAACTTAGATATAAAACGAAACATTTTTATGAATTTCTAACTCAAAATATTTTGCACGTTTTCGTGACATTTACTTATTTTGTCAAAATTCAAACGCTTATAAAAATTTGTTGTCAAAATTGTATGATTTATAGAAAACGCTGTTATAAATATTCAGTAAAAATTTCATGTATATCTACGGTATTTTTTTTTTTTTTTTGAAAGTTACATCAAAAACCAAAATCGATTTTGTCGACAACCGGGTTTCCGTAAAAATTCGCTTTTTTTCCTTAATTTTTTTGTTTGTTTTTCCTGCCGCTTTTGAAAGCTATTGAGAATTTTTTACTTTTGACCCTTCTAAGTACCGATACTATTCACTTTTCTACCAGAAAAGATGCTTGTTGAAGAAAATCTAAGCACTTTTACTCTCCCAAATTAATGTGATGACAGAAACAAAAAAAATAAAAAAATAAATTGTAAATACAATACATTCATCGCTCCGCTCGGAATCTAAAAGAAGTTAAAAAGTTAAATTTGACATAGCTTTAACTTTTTAACTCTTATTCTATCTTTCATTTGAACACCTATGTCTATTATTGCATTACTATTTATTATATTATATAAAGATACTAGTATAAAAGTATAATATTTTTCATAATCACTCGTGCGAGTTGATTACTGGTTAGGATAGTGAGTTTACCACTCTGTGAACATTTTTGTTTTTTAGATACAACTATAATATAATGTAATATTAATATATAATAGAACAAAGAAATATATATAACACTAAATTAATAGTGTCCTGTAACTGCTAACTATGGATTTAAAAAAATTATAAGTTATAAATTAAAATTGTGTCTTATGAGTAATCACTTATAACGGGTATTTCTAAATTAAACTGTATAATAAATGTTTATATCAAGTAGGTACTAAAAAATAGGTTATAATTATAAAATTACCCTACGATCAGGGAGCAGAAAAACGACGACGACGAGCGGCGTTTGTATATTATTTGATCTCTCGTATTTTATGCATTTGCTCTCAGAAATAATGTGTCTACATATTGGTAGCATATTATTTTTCACGAAATTAAATTTTTATTTGAAGTATAAAAAATAAATGTAAGCACCAAAAATATATGAAACCAAAATTAATTACTTTAAACGTCGACGTTTTCGGGCTTCGGCGGAATTCCTGATATTGCTTGTGCACTGCTGAATAAATCAGATATACGACTGAACTTAAGTCTGAAAATATTGAGATTTATTATGAAAAAAAAAATCGTACGGATCGCTTCATGTTTCTTGTTCATGTTTGCAACTTTGCTGACTGAAATTTTAGATCGATTGCGTCTTTGCAACTACTTCGACAATCGCCACGGATTACATTATAATTTATACTACGTCAATATGATAAAACCATAGATATATAGTATATTACGAAATTGTGTATCAAGGAAGTCCGTGCTCGAGATTTAATCATTAAGATAATGAAATGAGGTATAACAATAACCAAAATAGTTTATAATTTTAAAATTTAAGTTTCAACAATATATTATAAAGTACCTATTATTTTAATTTTTAATTTAATAATTAATTAAGGTGGTGTTTAAATATTCAAAGCACAAGCATATTTATTTATGAGTTATTAAATACAAATCTTCTTGTGAATATATGTGATTACTACTTTTTAGATTTAACATAAAGGTTAGGTTAACTGAAGTTTGTAAAATTCCAAGTCAAATCTTTAGAGCACGAAATGAATAATTGATATTTTATATATTAATTTTGAGTGCATTTGTTAGGTATATTTTGAGCTATTCGAGAATATTTAAAATTTAAAATGTCCCTATTTAATTTCCGATAACATTCAATAATCAGCAGAGCGACTTTCCCAGCTTTATGAAATAATTTGATGCGTTTGATGTACGACGGCGTCACTAATTCGTGGTTTGACCACAAACAGGCGCATAGAAATATTCATATATTACTCAACATATATATAAACTAAAAATAAAAATTGTTGAATTTTGCGGGACATAAGAACTCCCGTGTACTGTACTACTGTAGTATTACTAGTATGTACAACACTATTTATATCTATTTAATTGTATAAATACGTTATTATTAAACAGTAGCAAATTGTCTGTGACCATAAATTTTAATTTTGAGTCCAAAAAGTAAAATATGTAAGCCCCAAAAGAATAGGTAATCAAACTTACGTATACATCGACTCTTCTGGTAATATATATAGCTGCAATGCCATATCTTGAGTGCTGACGCCATATCGAAGAACTTCTGTCTTCATCTAACCCGAACTGAAAAAATCGAGTTTTTTTTAAAAAATTACTTGAGTAGAATGAAATATGTGAGCAAATGTTAATTGTTGCCTTACACATTTCTCTTTTGTTCAATGAAATTATTAGAATTGTGAATCGTCTCCGACGAGTGGCGACGATCGGCTTTTGCCACGGATGATAGATATTATAATATAATATGTTGTTATCAGTTTTCGCGTTTTAGAATCCTTTGGATGACAAGATACATTTTTTATTTCGGATTCCGAAACATAATATTATTCGGTTAGGTTATACAATTCAGAACACGAAACTCTGCGTACAGGCCATTTAGATACACTAATGTCGCGAGTCAATTTTTTTTTGTCCGGCATCTCACAATGTTGTTTTTAGTCTTAACGGTTAAACTATAACTTAATATAAAACTCTAGAATAAGTGTCGAGACATGAAAAAAATTCAAAATTAGGCTTTGAAATTTACAGAAGTAATAAAAAAATGGATACTTTAATCGTGAATATGGTATTCTGTCTGGGCTCGGCATTAATATGTTATCAAACAATATTATTCTGTAATAGTGTGGAGTATTTGCTAAAAAAATGTGTGATTATATTATACTACTACACTTTAGTGTAATAAATACGTCGAAAACTATACCAAGTCCAACAATAATTTTAAAATCATCATTCTGCAATCTCAACGATTTGGAGCTTAGTTTGAAAGAATACAGTGAAGTAAAAAAACTAAATGCACAGAACTAAACTGTTTGGGATTTTTAAATGTAACGAGAGTTCTGGGAAATCATTTATTTATTGAAACAGATTAAATTACTGAATATCAAGAGTATATAATCATTGGCTGACTTGCAGTGTAGTCTGGTAATTGACAATAACAGTTATTGTATATAATTATTATTTCAAAATAATATATTATTTAATTAATTGTTTTAAATAATTTTTGAATATTGAAACAGACTGGTAGCGGAAAATGGTTTTGATGTATCGATCTGACGTTTTATAATAAATGACGAGAACCATAAACCACGATTTCTAACTTTAATAATTAAAAATTAATTAATTAAATTTAAAATTAATACAATTTGAAGATCTGAAAAACACAATCTATTTATTAGCAAAACAAAATAAAAATTGTTATTAATTAATGTGAGCTCTTATTTGATGGCCATGAACTTATAATATTCAATAACCCATGTTCCTACAAATTTAGATTAAAAAGAATAAATAAATTTAAAAAAATATATTATTAATTTATATTTATTGTAATATTACTATGTATTAAGATTATGAGGGTAAGAAACAATTATTCTATATTAAACTTATATTAAATAGTAGCCCGATATATATTCTGTAAAATACTTCTGTAAGTAGTATATTTCAATTGTGTATTACATAATATAATTTTAAATTATACTATAAACTATATACCTACGTATAAACACCAATGATTCGTATGATTTTTTTACTCGAAATTATAAATAAGTTAGCGGCTATTTGCAAAATGTTAGCAGCATATTTCAATTCGTAGCTCAAAAGGTGGTGTAGCGTGAAGTTAAGTTGCCCCCCATCTTATATTTTTCATACCTTGTAGGTAATTTATCTGCAAATTCTGAAAACCAATTAGCATATTATTGGTAGTATCTTGAAACCACTAGCTACATATTGGGAGGCTTCGTGAAGTTGGCCTACCCCTGTCTTATTTTTTTTTTATTCCTGGCAGGGAATTTATTTGCAAAATGATAACATAACTTACAAAAAATCTGCTCATGGTGTTGAAGCCTCCCATATTTTTCATGTTTTGTCCGGTTTTTTTTTACATATTTTTTCCTAGTTCCAATGATTATACATAGTATAAAGCGTTATGGGAGCGTTATGGGAGTCGTGAGAGTTAGAGAAGGTAACCGGAGTCTAAGATTGACTGAGGAAGAATAAACCCAGAAAAAGCCCACAAGGCTTTGAAAAGTTTAATGTCTTTTGCTACATCATACTCATCATTTTATAGACCGGATTTTCCGAGTTGACTGTAATTAAAATTTTTTTCGAACGTGAACGTCAAGAAGAAGATGAATATAGTTATTTCTAAATTAGAATCAAGATTTGAACATGGCATGAAACAAGCTCATCCATCTCACTAAATATAAATTTAAAATTTAAATTATTTCATTTCATTTTTTCTGTATTGCCTATTTATTTGTAAACTGTTTAATACAGTTGCGTGATGAATAAATAATTAGTATAATATATCATAATTTTTTTCTTATTCCTAATTTGGAAGCTACCAAAATATTGTGAAGATTGAAGACATAAAGGAGCCGCGAGCCGTGGGCAAAAAAAGTTTGAATACCTCTGCTATATACTTTATTTATACTTGCATGTCTTATAAATATTACTTGTGCACTTCATAATATGTATAATATATAGTTATGTATTTGTGTGTGTGTGTTTGTGTGTTATATCATAGGTAAACATTTTATAGAGGTGGTAGTTATTTTTGGCCACATTAAATCTGGCAGACTACTAAAGTTTTACTAGTTATCATTAGTTTATTTAGTTTAGTACCTAGGTAATCAAAATATGAACTACTTACTAGGTTATAATGATGTCGACATGTCGTATTGTAGTAGTAGGTACTAGGTGGGTACCTACAAGTGACGACCGCCGAGATGGGAAAAGGCTTACGTTCCTATTAGTAATGACAAAATTATGACGATGTGCATAACATTATATTTATTTCGTGTGGAATTAACATTAATTTATTGTATACATGACACATGTGATAATCACTAGCTCACTTGTACAATACAATCAAGTTCGATAACATGCACACGATAATATAATAATAATAATAATAATGATAATGATAAATATATTCTATCTCGCGAACAACATAATAATATCATACACAACACGACATAATAATAAAATAACACGTTAAAATATTTATAAAAAAAAAATAGTCTAGCAAATATAAAATATTATAGTATAATATTATGTATACGCAATTAAAATAAATATGGGGAGGACCGCAGTGGTAGTGCCCAGGTCAGTTTTCTGTGCAGTCGTTCACGTTTGACCGTTTACGATGGTTGTCCGAATTTGGGCTCCGAGCACTCTCGTAACCGTCTCGGGCGTCCACTCCACCAACACCTCCACCACCTCCACAACCAGCTGCGCGAGTTCTCTTGGCAGCCGCAGATTCACTCCCGCATATGTCGATGTTGGGTATGAACAGCCGCAGAGCGTTCGGTCCGGTTGGAAACTCTGTCGCGGTAAGCTGGTCGACTGCTGTCGTCGTGTGGGTGATCCCGAGTTTGGCGACTGGGTTCATGGTTACCTCCAGCGACCGTTTGGTCACTACTTCCTGGTGCGTGTCGAACGCCTTGACAAGCTGGGCTACTGAAAACCTATGGTGGACAGAACATAAAACGTGACACGGTCAGTCATTAATTTTAATGTGTTGTTATATTCTGTAATAGCTTATTCCTACTTTAATAATAATTCTGTATATTCCTGTAACAGCCTTTTCGGGAATTCCCGAAAATACAAAAAAATTGTTAAAAATTTAAATTTTTTGGGTCATTATTTGCTATGATTATAGATCAGTGGTTTTGGCTTCAAAGACCGCGGACATCATGCAATCCAACCCTTTAACAAATTGTGTGCAGCCCACACTAAAGCTATGAATTATTGTACGTTCTAAAATCCAACACTCTACACTTTTAAAGAGTAAATAAAATGAAATATTTATATTGAAATAACCTTTTTTTTAAACATTTATAACTTTTAATTATTATCATTGAAAATGTAAATAGGAATTAGGAATCTTTACTGTCCAAGAAAAAAATACGTCAAACGAAGACTCTCTTTATTTTTGGATAAATATTATTTGCAAATCAAATTTATTTACTTCGTGGGGCACGCGAGTAACTTTCAAAAATAATTTTTGGCCATTTTTAAAATCCTAATGTTGGCCCAGGAACCGTTGTCATAGATTGTCACGTTTCTTGATTTATGAGTCTTTTAAATAAATATATCGATTTCCCTAACATCGGAAAATATAGCATCGATTACCCCTTACCAAGAATCCCCTAGAAATGATGCCGTCGGGAATTGCGCATAATATGTAGCTTATTTAATATAGGTAGTAGGTACTAAGTGTCCCTTTCCGCTGTCAGACCTTTACAGAAGGCTATGATGATAATTTCAAAGTTATGTCACGGAAACGTTTTTGAACGGGTCTTTGAACTTATCAGTGTCATAATTATTCACAAAATTGTTTGTTATAGCCTACAACTATAATATTATTTATTTTATCGGTGAGCGCATTATGATTGCAATATTTTTGATATTTTTTGGTTGGCGCCTTTATCAAACTGTAAATATATTGTGACTTTTTATTAGAATTTTTTGTTTTTATATGACACTCGCACTAACACAATATGTTATCGTTGTACACTTGTACGCGTCCATTAATAAATTATTCGTCCTGCATCATATCGGTTAAACGCTCGAAAAACAAATTAATTTCAGTTTTATTAGGTAGGTATGTAGGTACTTACACATCAACATGGTTTTTTTTTAGAACCTTGACATATTCATTTACGCTTAACTCTAGAGGCGTAGAGCGTATGAAAGTGTTGGTTTTGTTAGTTCGTAACAATAATATTATTTGTTCGTTTTTAATGGGTTTCATATGTACTTATATAACTTATCCAGATCATCTTGGAACTCCACAAATTCAAATTTAAAGAAAAACACCAGTCTAAAAACTATATTATACTGAGAAAAATATAGTTTTTGTGCCTCGGTTTTTTTGCCGAGCGCTAAGATTAACTGGATGGGTTATAAATGGTATTGAAAGCGTTTTGGTTACTTGATAAAACGCGAATTTAAAAACATAAAACGTGCACGTTTCACGTGGGACGGCGGTAAAAGTATTATTTACTTTCAATTTAAAACTCGAGTATTCCATCATAACATTATACGCACGGCGTGTATATAAATAATACGCATATAAAGCTTGCCGTCGACACTCCACTTTAGAAAGTAGGGTGGGTGCCCATCGACGTTATGTGAAATCAATATACAAAAATATTAATCGATTTTGCACTATCATCCGGCAGTTGCTTAAATCATAATTATCACGATTGAAGTTTTTTCTTCATTGGACACTTTCGAAAAAAACAATAGTGAACATACGTAACAATATTGTTTTAATAACACACAATAATATAATATTATTTGCGATGCACATATATTACAATAATATCAATATAATTAGTATGTTGTGGAACTATATTGCAATGAATTACGTCGCTATCCGTTTGCTGTATTATTATTAGTTATTACTATAATTGATGGAAGGGACAATTTCGAAAGTCGAGCATTCTTCATTCGTGCCAACGATGTTCCATCTATTCGTATTAATATGGTGAATCTAATATTTTTAAAAGACAAAAATGTATGTATGTAGTAATTGGGCAGTATATAGGCATCCATGGTGGACGACCGGAAAATACGAAAAGTGTATCATTTTAGTTTCCAATGAAGTTGAAGTACCTTTTTATACTCCATGTATCTGGTAAAAAATATGTTTTATAGATTTAAGGTACATAGATTAGTATATATATATTAGGGCTTTGTAAGCGCCTAGCGCAGATTGACTTCAGCCGTGCTCCGCTGCGTAAATAATAATATTATGATTATCGCAACAATAATTGGAATACGTCATAATCAATGTAACTCATTTAATAGCAACAAGTGATTTTTTTTTCAGACTGATGTATATAATAATATACAATATGAATCGTACTTGTATTGATCGTTTAATTAAATTTTATCTGCAACGCAACTTTTGGAATTTTGGAATTACTTTTGAAAGATTTCAACCCCAGGTCACTCCACCCAAATTTCACTATCTTAAATATTATTCTTATTAGATATTATCACTGTCGTCTGCAGTCTGCATGACGGATTTACCTAGGCTCTTCGTCGGAATGGTAAAAGTGTTCTACACTGCTGGTGCCGCTGGTACTACTGCCGGCAGGAGACCCGGATCGTGGTGCGTAGTCCGGCGTCGAGGTTACCGTGGTCGTGGTGGTTGCGGTCGTGGTAGTGGTGTCGACAGGTCTGGTGGTGATTGTGTTGGTGGTGTTGAATACTGCAGAGGTGGTTGTGACAGCCGTTTCGATGTCGCGATCACCGTTTCTCGTTGTGCAATTTTCTCTGTCGTCTTCTGACACTAAGCCCTCGGGTATGTGGCTCTGCGATACGGATATATTGGTGGTAGACGAGCACAACGAGTTGGGGAGCGTAGAGACACCAGTGAGACTCATCAGCAGGCTGCCGACCGTGGCTATTTTGTCCACTTCGCTCAGGTCCTTGATGCTTTTGCACATGTCCAGCACGTCTTGAGACCGGGACAGGCTCTTGAGCCCGTACAGCTTCTCTTTGGACTTGCTGAACGTCCGGGTGCCATTCCGTGACCTCGACACCAGTGACGTGTGGCTCTCGCACATCCGACTGGACGCGTACTGAGACTCATGCAACATGGATGACCTCTTCATGTCACTTTCCCGCATGTGCTTCGACACGATCCGCTCGAAAAGTGCTTCCCGAGACTTGGACAGGTATGAAGGTTGCAGTCCACCACCTCCACGTCTAGCACCCGTCGATGGCGTAATGCCCGCACACGTATTGCAACCAGTGCGTTTCGTGACCGATGGCTGTTGGTGTTGTTGTTGGTGGGGCTGTTGATGTTGATGGTAATTTTGTTGGTGATGCTGGTGATGGTTCACGGAATGGCTACTGCCGGATGAAGACTTGCGGAGATTTGCCAGCCACGGGTGTTTCAAACACTCTTTGGCTGTCAGCCTCTCCCTGGGATCTTTGACCAACAGCTTTCGAATGAAATCGACCGCCTCCCCTGACACGTCCTCAAAAAGCTCGTCCGGGAAGTCGATGTCTGCATTTGATATGTTGCAGAACGTCTCCTGGTCCGTGTCGCCACCGAACGGACTGAACCCGGTCAACAATGCGTAAGTAGTCACACCAAGCGACCTACAACAATACACGCAAAAATAATTATACGTAAATTAATAATTATTGCTGTTTGAAGAATGTCGGGCTAAATAATTGCAGAACATGTTAAGATTCGAAAAACAAATTCCAGTTAATGTGTAATGGATAGTGAGAATAATCTATAATTTATTCGAGTCTAGTATATATTTTTAAATCTCGTTTTAACTGTTGTAATTTATTATGACATAATTATTTGAAACAATGGTCAATGATGTCTTTTTTAAAAAATTTTGCTCGGGGGCTAGGATCAGTGGAAAATCTAACCTTATGACTAATCTAGGTATATAGTATAAGCAAATTACTCACCACATGTCTGCGGCCAACGTAATTGGTTCGTAATGGAGGATCTCTGGAGCTAAAATCACAAATTTTGATTAAATTTATATTTCGAATATTATTTTTCTAATATATTATATTTTATAGTAAATTAAATTATTTTGCAGAAATCGTTTTTAAAACGGTTTACTCACCAACGTAGTCAGGTGTGCCAAGGATTTCTCGGATTTCCGTACCCTCCAGAATCACTCGGGATATTTCGAAATCACAAAGCTTGACGTCGCAAGTTGGGAATACACCCATTAACACCAAATTTTGAGGCTGTGAACATCGATATTTGTAAATGTTAATCACGGGAAAGTTTATAACATAATATTTTATATTCGGATAGACATTGCTGTGTGTCGTTGTTAGTATAATATTATGGTAAATATTTTCGAAGTCGGTCACGAATTAAATTTATGATATATCGTCTATATTAGCATACTCGGCCTCAACAATACCAAACAAGAAACGGCATATTAATATAATGTTAATTCGATATTAATAATAATGGACCATATTATGGATTTCCTGCCGGTCGGAGCTGGTCCTTGATCCAGGACTATATATCGCGATATCGATCTCTATAGAGTCTATATAGAATCTAGATCGTGACGGTCGCCGCGTCAGTTCGTTTGTTCGTGGGTGGCCTAATGGATTTTAAAGCACGTGTACGGCACATACGCACACCTCATTTGGACCTGGACCGTTCCAGGAAACCAACGTGTCACCAACGCCATAATATTTACGGATTATTTTATTCTTTTTTTGGATAAATATGTAGAAAAAACCTTGGCGCACGTTTTGCCGCCGCACTCACTTTGATGTCTAAGTGAGCGATTTTCCGCTGGTGCATGTACGCCAAACCTTCGACCACGTGGTGTATGAACTTGACCGCATCGGCTTCAAATGGCACATTGTCGTCATCGATGACTTTCTGAAGATCACCTCCCGGAGCGCTAAAAAAAATGGAAATCGTTCATTTGTACCACCGTCAAAATAATAATAGTCATAGTTGTATTGATTGTAATTGTGAATAAAAAAATAAAATAATAAATCATCCGCACTATTCCATGACTATGATCAACTGTTTGGGCGTTTGAAACACATCATGCAGTTTGGTTATCCGTGGCGACGGCGAACACAGCGACAGCAAAGCTATTTCGTGATGGATGTCGGGACTGCAGTCTTCTCCGAATCTCGTACGGTTTGAGAATTTGGCTGCAAACACTTCTCCCGTTTCGATCGAAGTGCACCGTCTGACTGAAGCGAATTGACCCCTATAAAATAAAATAAAAACGATACTGAATTTAATATTTAGAAAAAATTCATATGTTATGTTATAGGTACTACACAATAATAAGTATCGAATATGAATTTGGACGGATTACGTGAACTGTTTCGAATGTCAAATTGGTATATTATAATATTATAAACGCATTTATCCTGCGTACAAAAACGATTAGCCATTTTGCTAAAATTTAGTTTTATTCAATTATAAAGCCATAATAATTCGATGAATTTAAGTTGAAGAGTGAGTTGTTTTTCTTTTGCTCAACGTCACATTATTATATTAAATAAAGTTCGTGACGCAAATATGAAAAAAAAAACAAATACTAACGCACACACTCGTATGGTTGCGACGTGGTGTTGAAAAGCATTACAACAATTATAATAAAAACGATTTGAAGAAGATTCGCGACAATTTTTTTATGGCTCGCAATATCTACTGCGGCCTACGCGTATGTACTGCAGTTACCGAGAATTTCGCGATCGGCCAAGACCAAGGACGACAATATAATAATAATATAATGACAACACGCGTCGACGCGTCGTACACTAAACAATGGACATAAGTACGCGTCGCAACATTTTTAATGATCGTCCGGAAAATTGTTATTAAAAAGTATATTATAATAAAGTGTTCGTAGTTTCGTACTGATACGAGAATATTGCGATGTATTGATATTCGATTGTCGGATAATTATTTGCGGGGCTAGAAATGTCCAAAATTTGATTTTTCACATAAATTATATTTTTAATGAAACGCAATAAATTAATCTAAAAGTTAGTAATAAATTTCACTCGTGGTTAGAGTTTGGAGAATTGCTAAAAAGAATAGAAGTCTTCTGGTAATATTGGAACCAATGGTGCTTATTTCAGCACCATAGGAACTGATATTTTAAGAGTAGATCCTTAGAATTTTAGAATTTTACTTGCTTTAATTGTTTTTTGATTTTGATTTTTTTTTTGGTCATGTATTTATTATATCGCATCTAGTTAAAATCGGTATTCAATTTTAATATATTTTGGAAAATCGCATTGAACATTCGTTCTTCTAGGAATCTAATAAAGTTGGGATAAAAAAAAATAACTTTGAATATTAGATTATAATAGCTTATAAATATATTGCACTCGTTCATATAGATCATATTTTTATCATGTTGTGGTGAAGCTATACATCATTTGTATATTCGTCACCACGACAGGCGTATAACAAAATAATTTGAGTTGATCTTCGATGACTCATAGTAATATTGGACGATAAGTCGGTCTAGAGTACGAACACGATTTTCTAGCCAAAAAATTCGGATAGCTGGATAAGTGTAAGTGACCAAAAGATGATTCATTTCTATATTTTTCGTTGGTTTATAAATCACATTTCGTCGACGCAGAATCGCCCAGCCTTACCTCTGATGTACCATTAATTTTTTATATATCCGCTGTAGTACTCTACGGCGGTCGTTGCTGAAGATTATCTCTATATATGTAGATACGATCAGACGACGAAGATCGCGTGCGTTCGCAATATTTACGACGTGGCGCCGTGCCAAAGACCTACGTAGGTGTCATGCGCCGAGGTAGAAGCTCGTGATATTTTATCGCGAACGCCCAAAATTTTTTCTGGGTGGGATCGTCATCGTATTATCATTTATTCATTTATCGTACGGGCTTAGTGACCACAGCATGACATTAAAGTAGTATACATGGCTATTTATTCTTGATTCACAATAATCTCGAGTAAAAAAAAAAAAGATGTAGAGATTACAAAATATTTATGTATTCACGATACAAGACCAGAGATAATACGCTTAGATATGACGTCGCAACGGTGTAATAATTTATATTTAGGTACTAATCAAAAACTATAAACAAATAATTTAATGCAAATGCGACTTTAAGGGGGGTATGTATTCAGTAGTGGACCATTGTGGCGTAATCATGGATTGTCAGGGTATTATAACACCAATTATTGGCCATTTTTTTAAACTGCTAAAAAATATCAAACCGCTTGATACTATTTTTTATTTAAGTTCTTATGTGAGCGAACAATTGGAGGTGACCACTGCGAGCATAAGGATTGCGTTCTACCTTTAGTCATTATTCAGATATTTTTTTTCGTGTTTAGATTTTGAAAATACAATTTTTTATCATACCTAACTCTTGTCTTGCACTCCGTTGTTTTATAACAAACCAGAAGATATTTATGATATGCTGTAAAAAAATGTGAATAAAACTTTAATGTGCGTTATAATATAATATTATAAATGTATTTTAACATTTAAGTTGTTCTGTTCCTAAGTATTCTTAAGAAAAAAATGTTTATCCTCCCCTACCCCAATTATATAGCCTAAATGTCATCGCTCTTGAGCAGTATAAAATTAGTAAGATCACCTGATACTAACACATGCCGAAAACCATTTAGAAATTATGAGCGGCAGATTATATAATATTATAGGTGTACGCATTGTTATTATAGCTCTTGGTGCAGTATTATGTGTTCTACTATTGAAGCGCCTGTAAATCAATGGTTTGATATCCCTCTCTACATATTAAATTAATACACACACATTTATAATTATTTGTTCTAAATAAAAAAGATAAAATCTAATATAATGCAACTGGAAAGTAATTTCGAAATCAAATCCAAAAAGTTCTCTAGCAGCTGATTTGATATATATTTCTTGATTATCACATTCGTATCATTGTATCACATAATATATTAGCATTAAACAAAATTTGATTACGCACATTTGTTTTAAGTGCATCACTGTCTGAATCGAGTTGATCGATATCGTAATTATTATTCCAAACGCAGAAAATAAAAATTTAAAATCATTTAAGGATTAATAGTAATTGTTATGTAATAGTATTTTTCTTCAGTTTTCACTGTTTTATCATAGTTTAATAATGTATCTAAGTGACAGTATTAACATAAATTTATGTTGCTTAGTTCAAATGTTCAATGTTATAATTTTCCGGTGGTGCTGCCATATTACAGTGGGAGGACCTAATTGGTGTCAAGTATAATATTATGACGCAAAATGCGATATACAACCGGTTAATAAAAAGTTTTCATTTATAGATCTTGAATGAAAAAAATTAAGACAAATAACAAAATTGAAAAAAAAAATGTTGAAATGCCAAAAATTATAACGAATGTATCAATGTACTATATTATATTATAATATAATCGTATACGGTTTAATGTCCAATTTAATGATAATATATACATTTTAGCCTTTTAATATGAACTATATATAAGCGCAATATTATAAAACCTAATTCGTGTTTTTTTCTCCTAATATTTTCTAAAAATTAAACCGTAAAACAGTAAGACGCAGAATAACGCGACGTATAAGGTTGCGACTACTTCCACCGGATCTCGGTCACTCGTTTAGCAACATTTGGTACGATTCAACGCTCGTATTTCATTTTAGATTTGACGTAAATCCATTTACGGTGTCGTCGAAAATACTATAAATTCGGACGTTGTGTATAATGTATACACAGACACGCACAATTTTATTAATCGATCGGTGGGCGTGAACGTAAGCTTAATTTTCGCAAGTCAATATTGCAATATTGTCCTATTCAAACGGATTCAAACCGAAATTTCGCTGGACGTGACCACAACGACGACGACGACGACGCTAAGCGATAGTATACTCTTACATTTTAAGGCATATTCTATATTATTATATACTAAATAGACAATGCTATACGCCTGCGTACATTAACAAGTTAATAGGTTCAAGTTTATAATATCGTAAAATAGGTTTTAAAAACGTATGAGAACAAAAAACTTAATTGATTTTCGGTATAAATTAATTTGTTTTAATAGAATTTAACACATTTAGAACATAAAACAGTAATGAGTCGTGTCGGTCCGATCGAGATTAAGTTTGGAGTGGGCATATTTGGAGGACACTTGCTTTCCATACAAACCTATATACATTTTAATTGAGACTGTTGCAGACTCAATTATAAAATAAATGTACCATTTTTTATAAAATATAACATTTTGTTTCTAACTCTAAAGCATCGAACACACATCGATCGTTCACCGAATTCGGCGTGTGCGGCATTTCAGTCACGTGTATCTATAGTACCTAATCGCTTGGTTACCACGACTCTTATACCATCTTTCTGGTATAGCCCAGTCTATTACAACTTCCCTATACACTGCAGTATATATACATGATTATATTGTAGCGCTATAGTTGGCTAGGCTGCGTGCCTGCGTGGTATTATACCTATATAATATATGAAAACAGTTTTGGTGTGCTGACGAACCGGTCGGCCGTTCACAGCTCCTTTTTTATAACATAAAATAATATTGTATATTTATTAATCAGCCACGGTGGACATCATATATAATGATGCGTTTGTCGGCGGCGACCCATATTTGTCGGTATTAAGTTCGGCGCGACGGGGACGACCCGATGAGAGAAATCGCAAAATCGCCGTCCCATTATAATGACCAGGCGTATTCACCATGCAGCACGCCGATGAGGACTCTCTCGCGCACTGTCCGTTTTTCTCTTCTTTTGAAGTCTACCGCCGGCTTTTCCTTCTCGCATCCCATACCTCGATATAATATCGAGGTACTCGTTAACTATACCACGATCCACGGTAACGGTATGTGAAAAAAATATGCGATTTTTCACCTGTGAATCTCGCACGACACCGGACGGCGCTCCGACGTGTCGCGAGCTATTATAATATTCGTCATATTTTGTTTGTTGGTATTCACTGTACCTAAAGCATCGCCTCTGCAGTAATGTGATTGTGCTAATCTGCGAATATATTAAATAAAAAGTGAAACTGTTCATAAATACTAATCCGACTCTCAGATCCGTCTGTTTCGAACACGCAATGTATTTTAATGCAAAATGTACAATGTCCATAGCACATCATATTATATTTTTACGCAATATTATACCTAATACAATGTAACTCTATAGTGTAGTTACAGTGTATCTAATGAAAAACATTCAAATTTCTTTGTTGTAACTGATTTCCACTGTACATAATACATATATTACCTAAATGTCATGAATGATGTCTGCACTAGTAAGATTTTCAATTAACCGACATTTTAGATTCAGCAAACTTTCAGTTCCAACCTAATCCTCTCCTGCAGGTTATAAAAAAAGCTCTGCCCTGTAGAGTAAACTCAGTTTTTCAAAAACAGTAAATTTATCAATACAAATAAGTACTCAGTTTTTCAAAAACAGTACATTTATCAATTCTTACATATTTTTCATATTTTTCAAAACTCGGGTCTTTCATTATCATAAAAATAATGCCGATATCAATATTATATTCTTCAAATTTAAGAATTTTCAGCAAGTAAAAGGTTGGTTAGTGTAACGTAATATAAAAATTAACTTTTATTATTTGTATACTAAATAATACATTAATATGAACAAATGCGCCACACAGTGTTACACAATTGGTTGTTCAGAACGGTTTTCTAGAATAAAACTGTCATGATTAATAGAGTAATTATAAAAACCATAAAATTAAAAAAAAATTATTTAACATAAATGTAATCAATAGTGCTTGGAACTTAGTTAAATCCATCATTCGTTTCTTTTTTTAATCGTATTATGAATTGATGGCATGTTTTAATGAAAAAGTTCAGCTCGGTGCGGTGGTGAGTTACAAGTTAAAGTTTAAACAGCCCGCACAAGTCTTTAACATAATTTAACAAATTATATCGATGTTTGTACAACGGATTTATGCTTACTACAGATAATTGCATATTATTATAATATACGACTGTCACCGTAGCGTCGATTATTCATTTCGTACAAGCGGAAATATGCATGCCGAGGACAAGGCGCAGCGGGAGAACAAATCCCGAACGTCTTCGAATAACGTATATTATACTGTAACAGACAACAGTTTAAGGGAGCGACATTTTTTTTTCCGATCCTGATGAGATTATAATAATATGCAATATGCAATCCGATCCATCATGGTCGTCACGTTTATATATAAAGTGCACTGCTGCAACGAATGCACTCCATTTTTTACACGCTACAAGTCGACTGCAACAATTATTTATCATCATACATGCGCACGCATTTGTTTTCAGCAAAAACGGATTCTCGTAAATCGCTTTGTCCTATTATTATTATTATTAATTATCTCAATGAATACTGAATGTTCTTAAAAATGTAAATATTGCTTATTTAATGTACCTATAGTTTTTTACAGAATAATATGACTGTACGAGTCTACGTTATTTTGGTTTATTGTACCATTGAAATGAACGGTTGAAAAATTTACCAATTTATAATGACGTGGATTTAGTTCCGTGCGTCCACAAAAATTGTTAAAAAAAAAATGAGAGATAAACTATTTTCTAAATTGCGAAATTAGTTTTTGATCTTTATTTTAAATATTGTTCACTCATCAGTCGCCGCATAGAAATAATATTGTTTTGTCGTAGAAAAAAAAAGTCATAATAGTACCATCGCAATTTCTTGTTTTGCCGAAGGAATAAACGCGGTTCATCGCGGCAGTAATTAAACTTAAAGTCATGACCGACAGCGGTGCGATAAAATGTCACGTGACATTCTTGAGATGCACGCGTGCACTTGATATTAGTGAGTTTCCTCATACTGCGGCGGTAATGAATACCGAGTAGTAAAAACTATAGTGTAGCGTGGATGCATTATTTATGGACTCGCATTGGCTATTTGTAATCGGCTAATGGTTTCGTTTTATCGGATGTTAAATCGATCCAACACACGATAAAATTGTATATAATAACTACGTATTCGCACAATTTGTTTTCCTATAGCGTCCTTGTTATTCTCTCCACGTTTTGCCGCGCGGGCCATGCGTATAATTAGGTATTATCATACTGTGAGAGCAAAAATGCGTAACGTGATAATATTATAATATATTGTAATCGAACCGTTTCGGTCTTGAGCGCCGGGCGCCAACCTAAGGCCGAGTTTCCATACATTATTACAACGATAAACCCCGATATGGCGAGGCGAAGTGAAAGATTTCCAAGCATGATATATTATATGATATAATATGATGTCACCCCTATAGATCATATTATTATTGTACATTTTTACTGTATCATAACATATACACTGCAATATTAATATAATATGATATTGTTATATTATTATATATGGACGTCTCTAACGTCGATAAAGTTCGTATTGGTGAGGAAGAAGCACTTCCCCCGGGGGCTAGGGCACAATTTAGAGGACAGAGTTCAAGGGCTTTTATGGAGTTCGTACCTATATGATATATTAATATAATAAAATGCTTAACATGGATTATAATTTCATAATATTAACGATTAATACGTATAAATAATTTGTTTTTTTAAACATAATATTATATAGTATAGGTGGACAGTTGTAGTGTTGTTCAAGTAGACAATTTGATAGTTTAGACACTAAAGTTTAGACTTAAAGTACTATACTCTTGTTTAGAGTAACTGCAGTTTGAGTGAATAACACCGTCCACTGCAGGGTCAATTAAGTAAAAGTATACATAATATTTTGTATAATAATTTGAAGTATAAACTTTATTCATGTATAACTATAACTTAGTGAATGTGAATTGTTTTTTTTTTTTGTTAGTACTAAATTTATTTTTTATGATTAATTATAAACTTTATACAGTTTTACCAAATTAAAGAATTCATTATAATATATTATATTATACAACGTATGGAATAATCGTTAGTCCGGTAAAAATAGTCTGCAGAACAAACTAAGATTACATTTCATAACAAAAAATTCAGTATTAAGTTATAATAATTATAATTCAAAAATCGTTTTAAAAAAGTAATAAACTATTTTTTTTTTTACGGTAGTAACCATATAGTAGCTGTTATTAATAAGATTTCATCTTAGGTATATTGTATGATTGTTAACGAGCGATCGGCAGACTGTGGCTGGCACAACCGGTGTTCGATTGGCCGACGCGCGGGTTCCGAGGACGGCCGGCGGGTTGGCGCGATTCGCACGCGCATAAAACATCTCTCGCTCCATACGTGTGGACGGAGGGGTGTCTGGTCACGCGCCACTTACAATGTGTATATATAAATATTGAATATATATGAAATAGCCATTACTGCACATTCGTATATATATATATATTTATTATATTGTATATACACGCGCGAAGAGGAGGACGTGCTCGCAATACACACAGCTTGGAATCCGATTTTTGCGCGCATCATATCCCCCTCAACCCTCTCCAAGTCGGCACCATCTTCCCGCACATGCCTAACTGATCATATATACCTATTTAGCTTAGCGAGCATAACAATGCGCTACGAGACACAATAACAATAGTGACCGGCAAAGATTATGATGATAGCGGCTACGACCTGTTGCTGATGCCGCCACTGCACTGCTGCAGTTGTAGGTATAGATAAGTACTTACTTGCGCAGACCGGTCCGCCGCAAAGTCCTTTATGATGCCTTACCGGTTTCGTGTTTTATAATAATTGTGCCGGCAAAGCGGCAAGCAGTAGGTATATCGTCGTGCTACGCATATTGCGGGGGGTCATGATACCAATAGGTATATTGTATTGAGAAAAATTGAGTGAAGATGAAAAACGCTATTTCGAAATATGTACAAAAATCAAGAGGGCTCGATGATTTTCGTATACATGTCGTAAATTAACCACCAACATAATATAGTTTTGCATGTATACGACAATATTTTATAATATAAACGCAGATCCACTGCAGAATATTATTTTCCGAATGCTGTGTCGCGAATACTGAATGGAGTGAAAGAACTTCGACCCGATGTCGTCTACTTCATGAACGCCGTTTTTACAATATATTTACAATTCCAATGCGTAGTACTTGGAACACGTTGATTTACATACTTGTCTTATATATAACTTACAACAGACAGGTTTCGCCTAGGGTGACAAAATGACGAAAGAGGGAATGAAAATGTTTTCTTGTCGGCTTTATATTAACGATGAAATTACGACGACTCAACACGATAGTAGGTACATATATAGATAATAGACATATCGTTGGACGGAAGAGCTAAATAAAATATACAAAGTTGATGTTACAACTTATTGACGTATAATAAAGTGATTAAAACATGTTAAATAATAATGTGATAATAATAAATATACTAATATTAACCTATAACATTATTTCAGATGTACCTACCTAGAATCTTTAAGCTTTTTGCTTAAAGTTACAAGAACGTTTAAGAAATATAATAATTTAAAGAATATAATGTGTGTCAATAAATCGGTTCCATTGCACATATGGGATGCTGATTTTGGTATTTACATGAATTGAAAAAATTTTTTACTCCGGACGAATTTTACAATTGTATTTTACAATAAAAGTTTAAACGATGAACACTTGAGGAAAACTGTTATTTAGTCGTCTACCTAATGAGATGAACCGATTTCCGTTGTGATTTCTATACTGAGTTATAAGAAATCAGTAGTTATTATAAAGCGGTTGCTGCTGTGAAGACGAGAAAAAATAATCAATTTGTAAAGTTAGTAAGACAGAACCAAATCTGATCATTACAGTATGTTCTCATCAGCGATATAAATAGATATTATTATTATTACGCGACAAAGAACGTAAATAGTCATCAACAGAGTTACATGTCTTTATTGAAACTTAATGATATTATGACACGCGTGCACTTAGAGGAAAAATATTAACGAATAATTATAAAAATATATTATATTATTATCGTTTATCGTGTAGATTTCCTTGAGAAACGACAAAAAAAATGTACAAATTTTACAAGTGCATAACAAAAATCGTTCACGTCATACTTATGAACAATAATAATATAAAACGAACGGCGTACGAGCATAATATTGCACACGCTTACACAGTTACACAATATCGTATAGTCATAATCATATGCGTCTTGTGGGAAATATACGGAGGTATTCGATCGCCGAGAAAAACGCGCCATTGTCAACACATGTTTTTTATTAGTAGGTATTAATATCGATTTTGTATTATATAATCACATTTACACGTGTTAAATCGCTCTGATCGTTTATTATTGTTTTATAACGTAATCCAATACGGCAGAAACTGACGAATCCTCCGCGGCGGTCGTCGTTGTCGTATACGTTTTCATTGTTATTATTTATTTTGCATCATATATTATATACACATATAAATGGAGTAGTTCAATTATTAACTGTTAACTCTGATGTTACACACTAACAACTAGTTTTAATCGTTTATTTTTGTTGGTCGAAACCTTAATGGAGCGTTGACTTAAATATCCAGTGTTGAGTTCAAAGCTAAGATTGTTACGTTGTAAGATTAGTTGTAATTTATTTATGCTACATTTAAAATCAATATTCCTAATTTTAACTCATACAGCCCTTATACCTACCTACTTATCTTAGGGGCAGAAATTAACTGAATAAATTCATAAATTCATTATCAATTTCAATCATTTGTAGGAAGATTTAGTATATTGAAAAAAACATGGAATTTTAAAATGATGAATCTATAGTCAATAGTCATTTATATTATATCCAGTTGCTAATGGTTAGAAGAATTAGAATTAAGTTAGTTAGTTAGAATTTTTGATAGGTATCTCTACCACTGCATGATTGAAAACAGTTTGCTTCTTTTATAAGTAGTCTTGTAATAATTTTGTTTAATCTGCCAATGCCTAAAATCTATAGTAAAAAAGGTAATTTAAATTTTTTTTGGATATGATTGTTCATACATATGGCATTTATATTGTGTAGTGATGCCATTATAGTATTTTTTTTGATAAAATAAACATTTTTTTTAAATATTTAGAACTAATCTTCTTTATTTTAGCTTAAAAAAAAAGAAAAAGAATAAATGACTAAAGACAATTTTTTTAGTTAGAAACTGCACCTAAGTCGCCAAATGCTTGTAAGAGGTAGCATTCAAAGCGCAATTTGTGCTACTTATGCTATTTACTATTATTAGTAATTAAACTACAGTTGAAATGTATTGTAGAGTATCTTTTGTCAAATAACATTACTACCGAAATTAGGCAGTCCATACAATTATTTTATACTCTTCAATATTGGAGGAAATAATGTAGATTCAAAATTGCATTACTTTTTATTGTATCTGCATTCATGTGCAGCGCTTAAAATAGAAATACTTTTATACATAACATTTATTGTGTAATGTCCTTAATGTAAGCAAAACTAGCGTTGTCGTAGAAATCAGTCTAGAAGAAGATTGAAGAAAATAAACACATCATAAACAATTTAAACATTATTACTATACATTTTTATGCAACACGGTTAACTTAATTTTTTTAAGTACCAAGAAAAAGTGTTCGTAAGACAAATAATTAATGTAAAACCATAATATTATATACGAAACTTATTCGTTTATCCAAACAGTATGATCTTCCATCGTACCTATATTATTCTTTGAATTTAATTATGGCTTTATACGAGTAAATATTTATTTGTTTTTTCGATTATACATTTAATTTGGCTTTGGGGCGGAACAGTTGAAAACCAGTTTGTGTGTACATCCAAGGTATACTACTAACGAACTTGCTGACATCAAGCTAGGTTTCCCATTGGACTGAACACATCTGAACCAGAAGTCATTGGAAACCCTTTTAAACTATAACTTATATTGCCTATTTTTTGCTTAACAACAATGTGCAATACTAAACAGTATTTAGTCGAAACACGTTGCATTGTCTGCTCATGATTTAAGACATATTATATTGCTATATACTTGAAACCTTATGAACAAGAAAGTGATGAACAATTGAAGGCGATTATTGATTTGTTTGTACTATGTGTATTATGCATTCATATCATCATGATCGCGTCGGCCAAAACATGAAATAAGTCGTTTGTGTTCAAATAAATTAACAATGAAATAGCAATATTCCTGCAGATGTTATACATAGAATTTAATTTAATTAGGTTCGATCGTGTTATTTTCTGATAGGTATAGCGCATGCAAAGTTCATATAATGTGCGGAATAAATCTCGAGGTTTATGACAATTATGTATACATTTATTTCCATTTAAAAATATTTCGCCTTTCTTTCCAAAATACAAAAACGACCTTAAACTCATATATTTTTAGCTCTTCGATTCGTAACTTAAATGTTTTTATTGGACGTTAACATATTGATTGATTCAAATAAAAATATTTAAAACAAAATCGAGAGAAATTGTTTAAATACCTATAGGTACTATAATATTGATCACCAGGTGTATATTATGATTATCTACACAGACCACTAACCATGTTTTGTTAAATCAAAAACAAATTTGAAAAATTATTAAAACAACTCGATAGTTTTGAATTTTTTCAAGTCTAACATCGAAACTTCTCTCTAACTATAGTTGATTACTGCAGTCAAAAAGAAGAGTTTGAAAAAAACCATAGTGTACATTTAAATAATTTTACTGCATTCTTAGCAGGTTGAAAATCTGATTTTAGAGAATTGTATACAACAACAGTCCTATAAGTATGGTTAACTATAACAGCATATCATAAAAACATCATTAAAGAAATAAACCGTTCCTATGATGCGAAGACGTGCATAATAAGTGATCACTTTTTGAACAGTTTTCTTTCGTGTCGTAGCCATATTGCCCACCATCAGTTTTATAATATAAGATTTGCACGCATCATGTCTTCCCGACCTGCCCTGGTTACTAACCATAATATGATAAAACAACACGACCGCGTACGTTTTCCAGAGGATTTTCATCGGTATTGTTTTGCCTTTTTCTATATTTTTGTGCGGGCAATCGTGATGCATGCGGCGCACATGGGCAAGGCCGGGGACTGCGGGTGTATCGATTAAATCGCATTAATGCATATTATAATATATTGTTATAAATGGCAATGTTTTTTTTCTCTCTTTTTTTTTTTTGACTTTCAGCACAATGTACAATCGGGTGTATATAGGTAGGTACACGCGTATACGATAAAATACAACCCATACACTGTCACGCTCTCGACGGCGGCGGCGGCACCAATGGGTATATATATATTGTTATAATAATATAAACACCACGCTAATGAAGTGTACGACAAACACAAACACACACATTTACTGTCTATCGGTGGAAATTCGCACAGTACATTCGATGTCGAGTGTCATTACAATGTTATACTACGCGTTTACGTATATATATCTATATTATAGATAATAATGCCTGCGTACGAAACACTAAACAGAGAATTTCGTAGGTACACGTGTTTCGGCGGCCTAATTGATTATGTTCGTAAACACGTAATATATATTATTATGTGTATATATATATATATATAATTGTCAGCGCTTATTGCTGACAAATAATAATTATGTCAATGCTGTTCAATGTCTGTGTATACGTATTATAGACATTTATAGATATTTTCGTCCCTGGCGATCGTAAGGTCGTTGAGTGCAAAAATGTGCACGTACCTACCCACCGCGTGCGATATAATTTACGTGCAGCTCGATAGCATAGTCGTCGTGTCCGTCAGCAGTCGTCATAATTATTGCCATCACATTATTATCCATTTTATTTATTTTTTAAATATAATATTATATAGTACGTATAGGAAATCGAATGAATCGTACATTATTCGTCCGGCATTGTCGTCGTCGTCGTCGTCGTATACGATCGTGTTAACATAATATTACTATCGCATACTTATAATACCTACTGAAGACGACATAGTCGTAAGTCACTATACCTACTGAACTACTACCATTCCAGAACTTTATGGTATAACGTATAGCACTGCCAATGCTCGAGCAAAATTTATGATCACAGCTCTCGACCCTGTCAATTTAATGGCCCATTAACGGTATACACTCACGATAGTTGTTTATGTATAAACAATTTACGTTACAATATAGGTAGTACATCCTATTATCGTTGCACTACCTATTTCGTTTCGAGAAACGTTTGATCGTTGTTATTTATTTTTAATCGCGGCCGACAAAGACGGTTTTACTGATGATAATTATTATTAGGTATAATATACTACAACATCCTAGAAATATCCGCTGATAATTATTTTCAGGACTACATAAAATATTTCATGACATGGTTCAGTACATTCTTTAAAATGTTGAATTTTCACACAAGAATAATATTTTGTTTTTTTCTTTAATAAACTGCACACATGCAAGTGCACATGCAGTGATATAATATTATGCATCAGTGTTGTATGGGCTATGGGGGATCAATGAAAAACTCTTACTTGTATTTATTACCAAACGACGTTTTAAAGAAGTTTTTAAAAAAAATGTCACAGGTACTTAGTGATGGGATTTAATTGTTATTTCAACGTCACAAATGCGCTTAAAAATAATGACCTGCAAATTTCATTTCTTATTCTATTATAAAAAATCAGTTTCATATTTGCATATTTTAATATTTGAGGAACTTAAATGATTCTTAGATAAAAAATGTTAACGAAAAAGATTTGACACCCACGTCCTTCTAAGTATCTTCCTATGTGTACAGTAAATTATAGTACCTATAAATAAAATAAAATAGTATAGTTATATTTAACAGCTCGAAGTAAGAAACTATATCAGCGAGTCAATATTGTGTATTTGTGTAGCTATCATTCATGATACTACGTAGATATTTTGGACGATATGTAAATGGTTACATGTTACAGTTACAGTGATTTTGCTGCACCTATTTAAAGTTACATGCTACTAAATTGCATATTATTCATTATATGTTTATTCCGTCAAGAAAATAATGACACAACTAAATATTTACTTAATTTGAAATAACAGCTAGGTAGGCTTGATCCAATGATTTTGTTTCAACTTTAAATCATTAGCCAATTATTTTTATCGATGTTATATTTTTATAGAGAAAAACATGATGCTTATCCATTGGGTACTATATAAAATATCTGATTATTATTTTACTTATTCGAATGAAATAGACGATAATGTATCTTTAATTTAAAGACACAATAAAAACGAAAATTCTAGGTTAAAAATTATATCCTACAATTACTTCAAAATTATATAGAATGACAGTTACGAGTTACATACATGTAACTATTGGTAAAAGGTTATGCAACTGCAGTGGTCATGATAGTGGTTAATATAAGTATTTTATAACTCAACATTGACCATTTTATCTTACGCAGTATTATAGACAGACGATCAGAACGATTCATTAACTAATATGAATAATTAATAAACTTAAAAACAACTATTTGAACATAAATAATTGAATACTATTGATAATAAATCCATCATTTTTATTTATGATATACATTTGATGGTAGTTCAATTATAGTACGCGTTGTTAACTAAGTTTTAAAGGAAGTTGGATCTTAAAAAGCCCGGTGAGTTGATTAAATAACATAGTGTGTTACTTGTAGATATTTTCTCTGATACACGGAAAAACATTGAATCTTGTAAACCATATATGCTTTTAAAACAACTATGATAAAAAAACGAGATTGCTATGGTAAGTGGTAACGTAATTATATTTATCTACGGTTGCTAAGAACAACCACACGAAAGAAAAAGGTATCCAGAATTTGTAGGAATGTTTTTTTTTTTTGTGTGATATGTCAACGTAGTTGTATGCTAGGGCAAACCTAGGTGATATAAACAAGATATTTGCTTGCCAAGCTGTAACGCAAAATTTGCCACTCGTAATTGCCATGTTATTAAATTATCCCCCCTCTTCTGATGTCGTGCCAAACCCTCTACTTTGTTTTTGTGTAAAAAAAAGTTCAGCCCTGGGTATTTATTTCAATTTTGTTCAGCCCATAGATTATTGAGGTTTTTTGGAAAGACAATATACACGATATATAATTTTATATGGTGGCATGTCGAACGAAATTCTACAATTTATACATTTTTACTATTTGTAAAACGTTTACATGACGGTAAAATTCTTCTCTCAAGTTTCAAAGCGATAAAAAAAAAAATAAGAAATAGGTAGATGCGCGTATACCTACGACTTGCCGACGATGTTGCGAAACCGTCGGAAACATAACCGTACACGCCATAACGATATTGTAATAATAATATAATGATACATTTCATCGAGCTGTGTGAAATCTTCTTCAGCGGAAGAACGTCATTCCGCGATGACCGCTGCAGTATAGCTGTATGCGGATTATTGACACACTCGGAACAGTTTCCGACTCGGGTGCGGATAAATAAGTCGTTTCGACATCGCGAAAATAATCATCATAAAGTCGTCGCATCAAATCAGAATAAAGCATAATATATTGTAAAATAAAATATGTATATTATGTTATACGTCGCGATCGATTTGCCGCGCGTGTGCGAAACGTGTATAAAGAAATATCGTGTGCGCATACCAATGTACGCCGTTAGATTTATACGATTTTAATGACAGCGCGATGTACGTATAACTAAATATTTCATTCCGCTCGCGCTCACATATTTTTTTCTGCCGCAGCACATTGCGCATAATATGTATTATACTACGATATTCGTACCGATAAATCGCGAACGGTATCATTACAAATTACGATACAACAATATTATCATTTATCATTATTATTACTGTGCGTCGTCGGACGTCGCGGTTGGTCGATCCGTGCAAATCATACGCACATGATTATAATATATTTCATTATTATTATATATAGTTTGAGCCTTGGGCCTTGGATCGGTCGCCGTACGTATAGTATGTCATTACTTAACGGGCGCCACGTATTTTAATGTGCGAGTGTACGTAATATATTACGATATTGCAGTGCAAAATTATATGTGTGTAGTCGACACGACTGCCGCACGACAACCGGATGACAAACTAAATACGTTTCGCTGAAATCCTACACTCCACAGCCTTAGACATCTCCACCGCTGCTGCCGCCAAATAGGTCTTTCGGATCGTATAATATGTATATAGACTGAAATCCGATAGGTTCTCGCGGACGGCCGTGACAAATGCACTTAGATCTCGAGATCGCGCTTCTCATAATTCTATATGTGGATAACGTATGTCATATTAAATTATATTGTATTTCCTACCGGTGGAAACGGCCTGTTTTATGTCAATCCGATTTACTATATAAAGTCGACATCATTATGCACCTAAGAAGTGTAGTTATAAGCATTTATTACCGTGCATTTTTACATGAGCAAATTTGTCAGACCGAAAATGCCTTATACCTGCATTCTATAAGGTCCTACACAAAATCGGTTGTTTTTATAAGTTACAATTTTTAAAACTTCATCCCACGGGTTCACGCGATTATTATAATAATATGTAAGTACCTGCGTTCTACAGGTTTGATACGTCAGCAGTAGCGAGACGCGTTACGTTATAATAATATATACCTACTTCATAAAAGGCAACGTTTTTTCAACACTGTACTAGGTACACATTATTGTCATGAACAGAACATAATATATATCGTATGGCAATGGTACATGCTCGCTGCAAATGTTATGGACATCGCGAGGGAATAAGATTTTTTTTCAAAATCCGCGAGATGCCGAGAAGTGAGAACGGACGTTACACTATTGTTAAATAATATTATACTCGACTATGTGACTATAATGTAATAGACGATAATAAAGTATAATAATAAAATAATAATAAAAGCTTATATGGGTGTGAACAAGTGTCCTGGCATCTATATATAACTATATCGTTGTATACTTAATACTTATACATATAAATATAATATATGATTTAATGAAAACGTTCTCGGTGAAACAATAATCAGGAAAATGTCGTCCACATTGTAAATAAGAAATCGCGGTTCGCAGACGTTTCACACTTCGTATTATTAAAGAAAAAAACTCGTACAATAATAATTATAATTGCGTATCTCGATAATTTATTGCCTACGAAATACTGCTTAGGCCAATTTATTATATAAATGTATGAATATAATGTATATATATAGCTGTTTGTCTGTCAATCAACTTACTCACTGCTCCACTAAAATTCACACAACATCTGTGCAACGACAACGCATATAAACAGCCAAATATGGTCAGTAATTATCTCACGATTAGACATTATATTTGTAATACGTAATTTATACAAATGTTTCAACAAACTAAAAAAAAACTTTTAATTCACATCACACTATAATAAAACACAACGCTATATTGTCGTTCCAATACACTCGGTTTCAGAGAATTATAAATACTCAAAATACCATAATATTCGTTTCTCTTGTTTTCGATTAAATTTTAGTAAACACTTGTTTTTCACTTGTCTTTCCACTTCTAATTTACATTCCATAATCAAACCATCTACTGATTTTTGTATTGTAAGCACACGGAAATTAATAGTTTGAGATTTTGACGATAATTTTTCCTAGTATTATATAGCCGTGTACATTCATCGGTTATGGTGAGAGAAAAATTCTTTGGTTTATACTGGAATAACTCTACCAAAAATTAATCGATTTAATAATATAGTTAATTAATAATCAATACATTTTTACATTAAGTATATACTGGAAGCACTGGCTTAGACCCGAAATAATATTGTGAAATCGAAAAAAAATGTAGGTATATTATACCATAGTATAGATTATAAGTTATAATAACAAAAAAAATTAGGAATTGTCACCTGCAGGCTACAATGAGCATCAATGTACAATAATAATTTCACTTAGCTCGTACTCATACAGTCATACTGTTCCAGCAGGTACAGATAATATATTTAAAAAATGGGAAACATGAATAGTTAGGGCTACATCATCTATAATAAATAAAACTTCATGGTTTTATGAAATAACGTGAACCAATTTTATTGGGGAATATATTATTATAGCTTCACCTAATTTAATTTTAATTTTAATTGTATTAATGTTATAACTGTACTGATATAATAATTTACCATAATTGTTTTTTAACCATAAAATACAAATTAGGTTCTACCTATACATTTTCTTCAAATTATTAAGCTATTACATAGATAATATATTTTGGATTCCTAAATCCTAAGTGGATTAGTCTAGAATCCTTATGAATCAGGAATTGTAAAACCGTCTACCAAAATCGTTTTTTCCATCCAAATTAGTTTGACAAAGAATCGGTTAAACAATAATTATTGTTTTTTGTATTTTTTAGTAGACTGGGTGCTTTCACAGAATATCCTATTATATAATATACTTCGATGATGAAATTTACAAAATATTTGCTATTTGTATCGGAGGTTAAAAAAAATAAGAGAGGCCTAACTGCTGTGGCCGTATCTACACACACACACACACACACACGCACGCACACACATACACACATACGCATACGCGATATGCCTGTCGAATACCACCGAGGGGCTTTGCACCCACACCTAGTCCGTGACACACCCGAAGTCGTCAACAACGTAAAGACGGCGACTCACCGTCTTCGTCTTTGCAAACTTGGCGAGGTTGTATATTTTTTTTTTGGTGTCACCACGGCAGCGACCAACCGACCAACCGACCGACCGACCAACCGACGGACCCCACGCGCATAAATAGGTCACCGCGTGCAACCGCTGCACGTGTCTTTCCGACGTAGTTCTTTACGTGCGTGTGTGTGTGTGTGTGTGTGTGTGTGTGTGTGTGTGTGTGTGTGTGTGTGTGTGTTGGCGTTCATGGTATTTTGACAAATCGGAAGAAAAACATGAAAAAAAAAACCACCTCCGGCAGACGTCAAGTATAATAACGTACGTCCCTATATTTATTAAATAGGTAGACGTGTTCACGTTCCCGAAGGCGCGAAGCATATAATAATATTAATTATTATTATATAGTTAATGCAGTGGTGCCTGACAATAATAATAATCATAATACGACGGATGATAAAAGAAACACTATATATTATAGCTACCGAATTCCTCGGAGTCATATCCATTACCACAACTATTATAATATACACAGGCGGCGACTGGTGTGTTATTATTTTTTCAACACTCCGTCACCGTACGACCCGCGACCGTGTAAGTACTTAACTTGTTGCGATATATATATATATATAATTACGTATAATATGTGACGACCTTTTTGATCCGCCGGTGGATCCGTTTTCGAAAGAAATGTCATCGCACTATTTATGGGTATATCGTGTTACTGGCCACAGCCACCGCCGCACACGTTGATATATTATATTTGACCGTGTGGTGGCGATATGATAATTATTAGGTCCAGTGAAAAACTCCGCCTTTTTTCGCTCATGACTCTGATGCCGTAATCGATATACTATTAATATTATCATATTAGTAAAGCTATGTATATAGCCATATAGGACTGGTTGGCCGTGGACCATAGTCACCGCGTCGGGGGCTGTTTTTTGTTGTGCTTTTTATAATCTCTCGATCGGCTAACGAGGAAAATTTAATATGATATCATTATGCAAAACGATTTAAAAGACCGACGGCAACGATATCTCATCATCAATCGGAGCCTCTGAGGATCGTATAATTTTTTATTTCCCGAATACAATGCGACATCGTCGTATGTGTATAATATAAAATCATATATTATACCTAAAACATTCGTCTGCGTTAGACATTATTCTGTTCGCATATCCATTAAAAAACAAAACGTTGCCGATTTTTTTTTCTTATTTTATTCCCACGGAATAAATTTCTAGTGTTTTTTCGTAGATTAATTGTATTATAATAAACGATTATTCAAAATATCACCACGTATGAGTCTTTGACGCACCCAATGATATGCAAACTGCAGCCGTCACGTTATACAAATGAATTGGGCAGTGAATGCCATATTGGTCGTTATATTATGTAGGTACACTAAACCAGAACAATAAATATTAACATAATTGTCAAAAATATTATTACATGAGTGTCGTATATATTTCAAAAACTATTTCTTATTGACCGACTGTTTTTGTTTGTCACTGGTGTTATAATCAATCAATTGACATTTGAAAAACATTTAAGAAATTACCAACACCCTACATACTAGTAGGTAGGAAAGTTTTGGAAAAATATGACCGCGTAAGTTTTATCATAGTATTAAATCAAAAACATTGTTATAATTATATATTTATACACAATAATAATAATGGCGCAATAATAAATACAATTATTGTAGGTATATATGCGTCAGTGAAATTAGAAGGAAAAGTTGTTATGTATTTAATAGGTATATTTACTGTTTGTCTAGGGCATTATGTTTTTAGGCTATTAAATGCGTTTTACTTTAAGTATCTGTAGACTGCGATGAACAAAATGTAAATTCATAGATCAATTTAAATATTTCTACTTATTATTATTCACTGTACATATATCGTTTATAAAATATTCTTTTTTAGTTATTAAATGGGCGGTATAATGTTATATTTATATTTTTTTTCTTATGTATTCATAAGCCATATAATGACAAATATATTTTGCATCGGCTGAAATTAAATTAAAATAACAATATGTTATTATATAATAATATCCGCCATGAATCGGTGATAAAATATGCATTACAAGTATATTGAAAATAAAACGCAAGCGAGTAGACAAAATTATTATAATATATTGGTACAAGTACGACAGCTGCGACCCAGCAACAATATTATTATAATAATCGTTTCGATTGAGTTGTAAAATAAACCATCTAAACGTCACTTGAAATTGGTAGTGGACGGTGTTATTTTTTTTTGACAGCCAACTAGTAAATAATAATAATAACAGTAACGTGGATGAAATATGAAAATAATCGCTGTATAATATTATTGATATAATAATATAATGTAGCATAATATGAATCGCGTGGGCACACACCGACCGTGTTAATGCAGTGGGCATTCGCGTATACTATAATATTATTATCATTATTATGATAATGTGTATAGATAAGTCCAGTCCACAGTTTATTGAGTGTTTATATCGTAATGACGATATAATAATAAGAGTATAATATACATCCTTCGGTAGTCGGAGGTGGCGACGATCGAGTGATGCTGTACCTATATATAATATAATTTGCGCTAGCGTTGTATAACCATACTAAACACGTCGTAATTGTGTGGTACATATTATTATTATTATTATGCATTATAAATACCGAGTAATTGTACCTGAGAATAGTAATTTACGTCGATTTGACCGATTCGGATGTGGGAGCGACGACGTAGGAATAAAAACAAAACTATTAAAAATCGTAATAATAGGTATATATTATAACAGCTGAGCCACGTAAAAAATCACAAAATAGACCACTAACAGTTTTTTTTTTAAAATATGACGTACATACACAATGCAAAAATATGGTTAAATATATATATATATAGTCAGTTACAGCGTTCATTATATTATAATTATCGCATCGCGGTACAAGCCTTATTATTCGTACGGCAGCGTACGGGTGGGAGGAAATTACACATTTAATATTATGACACACATAATAATAATATAATATTATGATATGTGTCGCCGCACGCAGGAGTGTCCTGGCCGGGCAGAATTTTTTCGTGCGAAACCGTCGCGAAACAAAGAGATGGGCGTGAGAAACTGCAAGCGCCGCGTACATCATCATCCATGCACACAGCTATAAAATGTATAATATATACAATTGACAATTGTACACTGCGTATAAGATATAATATACATATTATTTATTTATATAAATATTGTACAGTGTTCGATGTGTCCGCTGCGCCAAGTCCCCAGAGTACAGGATTTATGATTATATTATTATATACCTGCCTACCTGATGTATTATGCGCGCATGTGTTGTCTTACGATATGTTTTGGAATTTTTGTGAGTTTCCGGTCGAAATCATATCACGTCCGGAATAACATTACTACAACAAGCGTACATAGTAGGTATACGACGTGCATGCATAATATACGTTTAGGTGCGTAGGTGTTATATTATTATACATACTCGGATCGCGAATTTCCCAGGACGTCAACAGAACGTAATAATTATCCTCGTACCCGTTATATGTTCGTCAGCTAGTCGAAATTATAATATTATTATAACTTATACATTATTATAATATTACTATAGTATACACGTGTGCGTACAGGTGGCATTCCGAATCGCCGTGCGTGTGCAAAGACTACGGTGCGGCGCACGTTACAGAAAATCGTAATTGAAATTGTACATATTTGGTGCCGTTCAGATGTAGCGCGGTGTTAAACAATCGCCCACCACCTCGAATCTTTAAATATTTTTTTATTCTCCCCAGATTGTCCGTCACGCCCCAGTATTTGTGCGTAATATAACCTAACTTATTTTTATAGCGCATTAACAACAATATGATTTGCCTTCATACAAGGGTTGAACGTCTACGACACCCTGTATAAGGTTGTAACCAAATAGTAGCAAATAAAAATCAAAAATACCAATAAATTTAAAAAAAAACCACCCGAGGAAAGAGTATGAATTATAACCAAGATCACAGTGACATCGTAATCCATTTTAACATAGAAAGGAAAAGTCACAACAAAAGTATAGATGTGAAATCTTCAAAAAAAAGGTGGATTTGATTTTCAGGAATCACCGTAGAGCGGGAGGCAATCAAAATCAATTTCCAGAAAAATAAGACCTTTGTAAAACGTCCCGAAAACCAACGTCTGAAAGATAATTTATTATGTATTTTTATCAATAGGTACACAAACTCGTATACTTAATATTATGTAAAAAGCCGACATGTTACTCGACGTGTGCTCAATTTACACGAAGACGCGCACGCGTGCAGACAAGTATACAATATTATTATACACACGCTTGTACGGCCTATGCTACGTGGAGGTGTATTATAGTACACATCACGCATACATAATCATATGTACATGTATGTATGTAGATAACAGGGCTGATAAATTTCACGATTTGCACGTACTTAGTCTTATAAGTTATAACTTTATAAATATACTTATACATACATTTCAATGAATATTTTATACATTTATTTTATATGGTGTTGAGTTTGCCGAAAGTGAATGATTATATTATCGACGACGTCTCTTTAGCATGTGCGTAAGTCGTCTCCGTCTTACAAACGTATAGCGTAGCAAATTTGAATTCAGCAGAATCGGTTTTATTTTATTTGAATTAAATTTTTTTTGAATTTAAAGTATGGATATTATCTCTGTGTGAATATTGAATTTTTTTAATTCAAATTTTGATGCGAGTTACAAGTATTTCAAATATTAAAATGTATACAAATTTCTAATAACCAGCTTCAACGTAAAAAAAAACCGACCAGAGAACACAGATAATATTCTTACCTTTAAGTTTCATAATAACTAAATTTAGTGTACTATTAAAGGTAGCATAAAATCGGTTCAGTCAAACGTTCATTTTCTAAAGTTGTACGATTGCAAGACGGAGACAACAAGATGTCGTTATCTTAATTGTAGTTATATGTATATATTCGGCGTAATGAATCGCCACCGGGGTGGTTCTACTGGCGAATAAAAAAATTATCAAACATTGTGGCTTACTCTGTATCTATATATATAATATATCATAGTTATATCTACTATACTGCAAGCACATTAAGAGCAGCTGTAGATAATGATGTATAGTGTCGTACTGTCGTGAGCCGGCGATCATTAGTCATCGTAGACGATAGCGTTGACGATCACAATGATATATTTTATTATATCTAATATATATATACATTTTTTATACAGTCCTCGTTGTGCGCGCGAAAAATACCCATTCGCACGTTAATCGGTGTTCATATCAACGTCATCCATGCGTGCAGTGAGCGAGCATTCCGAGTAAGTTCCGTGGCGATTGAATTATATTCATAAAATAATGTTAAAATATAAAAATACCCCCTATGCTGTATTTAAGCTGCAGATTTATATTATTTGAATAGTACTGCTATTATAGCACAAAGTATATTACCTAACCTAACCTGTAGGTGCCTATCTAATATTTTTATGAACCATGGCTAGCGTCACTCGTTATATTATATAATATAAGTTATCACCTAGATTTCAGCTGAGGGAGTGACTAGCTTCTTTTGAACTATATGATTTTATTGTTGTAAATATTCATTATTTTTGGTCAGAAGTTCAATAAAACTCAAATTCAAATATCAAGGAACTATGACGGTCTGGAACGATTAACCGTACAATGTATATTTCAATATAATATTTATATCGCGTAGGTACTTGTACACGGCGAGAGTTTATCGGACCCCGAAACTAAAACACACACAATATACCTGTACGTTATATTTAATAATTTATATATAATACATGACGTGGAAGCAGGTACGGCCGAAACCCGTTCGCTGCAGCAGCCGGAGTGATACACGCAATTTTTTTTTTATATACACCGAGCATATAGGCACCACATTTATATACTTCGGTCGTATAGCCACGTGTAGGACGCATACAAATATTATATGTATAATATACATTATAAGTACGTCTCGCCGTATATTTTATTGTACTTCCACGCGTCTTGCGTTGAATGGGTAGTTATATATATAAAATAATATATTATGCACCTTTAGCAAGTATAATATATATGCATGTGCAAACGCGCACACATAATAAAGGTATATAACAGCGCGGCTGACCGAATTGATTTGTTCGTCTTGGCTGAAGGTGTGTAAGTTACTAATTATTAAAAGACAAAATATATATTAACACTTGCACCGACACAAATGGTCCAAAACCTATCGAATATACAACTCGAAACGTTGATCATTTTTACGCATTCGGCGGGGCCGGAGTTAATCCACTCTGCGTACATGTCTCTTATTACAGTCCGGGCGGTAAATTAATCATTTTTGACAATGATATTCAAAAGTATAATCTAGATGTCATATCTAATCTATTAACTTCAAGTGAATCTGTTTTATGCGAAATCTGTTTTCCCAAGATACGAAAAAGGAGTAGTTCATAGTCCACGTAATAGTTTTATCTATTCGAATATTAATATGAGCTATTCCGATGATTTTTGAAGATTTAGGTATCATATGTTATTTTCATTTTTGTCTCAAATGCTCGCACATGATAATATGATATATGCATTACAGGGACTGGAACGATATCGAAAAGAATAGTTTCTGAAATCAGAAGCTCGCCGGAATATTGATTTAGTTATTTTAGAGAATGATATTTACGGTGCCTATATTTTGATAGTAAATAATACTATACGCGTTTTCCAATATATTTCGTGCCATGAAAAATTATAGTATCACTGTTTGAAATAATGGGTATCAATCAAAACAGTTGATATTTTAACTTTATATTATAATGTATATTCCGATATTTTTGGTTTTTTTTATGAGGCAGAGCAGAATTAATTATTTTACTTCTAAAAACCGAACCGAATTTAAAAAAATTTAAAAAGTTCTAATTCCAGATACGTGCCTATTAGTTATTACCTAATAATATAATAAATAATAATATAATGATGTTGAAGTATGTGCCATTGAAGGCTAATATGGACAAACGGCCGCCATGACAATATTTATACGTACACGCCCCTCTTCCTCCAACTCTTCATCACTACTTTTGAACTTTCAGGCCCATATGTCTTATTATCGCTGCGGCCACACTGCTTAATACATATATTATATGCATATAAAGCTTCCGCACACGTGCTGGAGGGTATTATGTGACGGTAGTCTACGAATTGATATGACTTACTGAATATAATATCGTGTACTTTATTACTATTATTATGTATATTAACGTGTTCATATTCACGCGAGCATTCATTATTATGCTATAGTCGATGCCCCCATTTTGTTTTTGCAACCGCCTCGCTAACGCCACGAGGTGAATCGGGTTTTCATTGCAAGGACGAACCTTAATAGCGTTTTCCAGGAACTAATTGTCGTCACATCATGATTATTTTTATGATTACGATGATAATGATATTACTATTTTATATTATAATATACAAGCAAACTCGACGGCATTGCTATGGGGTATTTTTATTATAATACAATCATTATTACGATTTTTGTTGTGTGAATAATATATACTTCCTATTTCACCATGGTCCATAACGCACCCCCGGGTTAATGTGTGTCACGCTCTCTCTACTTATAAATATACATAGCAATCATCGGACTCGCGTTGCCTTATAAAATATGATGTTTATGACGACCCCGCAACACAATATTTTTATAGTTGTACTCAATTAATGTCCACAAAATATAGTCAGACCGGTGTTTCGTGCAGAGATTGATATACCTGCGGCGGCGTAGTCTAGACATTACAGAGAGTAGATATTATACGTCGATTTGTCTACAAATGCAATGGCCCCTGCACGTATAAGGGATTATAACCAAGTTATAACCAAATTTGGGTTCTCGCATATACCTGGTACATAAACGTATAAAACGTACAACGTATAATGGATCGTTAAACTGCCATCGGTAGTTATCGGGGTGGATCCCTGGTGTCATGGCACGAGACAGTAATGATGGTCACGGTTGCAGCCACTGTATATATATATTTTTGTATAGTATCAGTAAATGTGAGCGAATGTGAGTGTATTTGTGCACGAGTGTGTGTGTGAGCACGATGATAATAATATATCCTTGTATAAAATCCGGTATAGTTGTTTTTCGTTAATTACCAAAGAGGTCGTAGAATCGGATGGATCTGCCGCGCAGAGATCGAGCCGTGCATACGTAACTATATGTCGGCCTGCTACGTGTTCGTAATAATGTATTGACAGTTTCGTCCTCGGCATGTCAGTCGTGTGTCCGACACGGGCGGAAGGCAAGAAAAAAAATGATAAAAAAACATTGTTCGAATCCCATATAATAATCAATTAGCCTGACGAAGTATATAATAATAAAATGTCGATAAAAACGATAAGAGAAAAAAATGATAAAACATTGTACTCTTATAGTATAATATAATATAAGTACAAGACACGTTTTTTTTTTAAGTTAGTGTACTCCGAGTATACACTGAAAATAACGAACATGTAATTTTGAAATTTACACGGTTGCCGGCGACCAGACCGTAAGGACAACCATTGTTAAAATGTTGACTTCCTTATCCCGTTTCAGGAATTAAAATAATTATAATCCACATAATATGTTCATGCAAATTTTGAACAAGAGTAAAAATCAAAGTGGAATGTTTAAAGTACCTAATAATAATACTAATTAACATTATATTGTGTCTTAACAAGACATTAATAATCGGTATAGGTATGAGGTAAGTACCTATACCTAGTAAATATATATATTTTTCAAATTATATACTAGTATTATAAATACAAAACCACAATAAAATTTCAAAACATCAAATTATACTACAATTAACGTCTTGTTAATACGCTATAATTACCATAATTTAATGTATAATTAGTGAATAACCTATTCAATTATGAAATTGATTTAATAACATAATATATAGTAGGTTAAATATCCAAGGAAAACTGAAAGTATTCAGTCATAGGTATGAAATGTTGTTATTATATTTAAATTATGTCTTATAAAAATTTATTTGTAAATTGTATTATTACTTTTTCTTTTATGTTATTTCAAGAGCTCATCAAGTAATCATAACGATTAACGGTATTGCTACTTAATAGATCATTTTTACACAAATGACGTATGTCGTATTCAAGTTACTTATAATTTATACAATTAAACCATATAATTAGAAAAGTATTGTTTTACAATGGTGTTAAGTATTCATGAAGGAGCCATACAGGATTTACATGACGATAGTATATCTTTATAAAGGTACTAGTTATCGTTTTGCTTCTTTTTTAACTAATTTTATAAATAATTCAAAATGTAAACTGTAGAGTATTGGAATTATTTATGGATAAAAACTTATAAGTTATATTTAATGTAATTCTAATCTTAAGTTACGCTTAGTTTTTATACATGTTCATTGTTAAATTTCTTTATACGTCCAGGTATAGTTTTATCAATGTTAAATAATCAAAGTAATTTTAATAATTTCTTATAGTATATTCTAGCGATTATAACTTAATATCGTGTAACACGTTCAATTAGGAACACATACAAAATAAATATCAACGATATATTATAGTGCTTAAAAAATTTAAGTAATTTTCTACATTTAATTCACAAGTTATATCATACATCATATTATACCAACATTACAATATTAGTCTTGATGGAGAGCTTGTAATTTTAGACTTATTATACGATAGTTTTATAAGACAAATGGCGAACATTAATGGATTTACAAGGGATTATGTTACCACCTCCCGAAAGTTGAATGTGGTTAAAAAATATTTTGACAGTATTATTATCAGCATATAATTTACTTATTTATTGAAGAAGATAAACAGAAAATTAGATAAAGAACGATCTGAACACAGTAACACCCCTATGTGAACAGATATAATATTGTCCTGATTCCATAATTGTAATAGATGACACAGATGCGCAAAACCGATTACAACCACGAAGAAAATTGAAACTAATTTTTGGGTGATAGTAGTCAGAGACGAAGTTATCACAAAGCCAGGGAGGGGAGCGATCTCACCACAGGTGGTATTTATTAATATTTACCTAGCCAATAGGGAGGTATACCGACGCTGATTTGCTTGTGAACCGATGTACACTAAAACCGAGATACACTGATATAGCGATGTATTTTATGCACTCATTTTTTCCGGAGCAAAGTCATCTTATACAACTAGTTATTATATAAATATTAAACAGTAATATATAATATAATATAATTATTATCTAAGCTTCATTATGATTAGAGCTAATGTTTCGAAATACATTTTTACTACGTTGAGCAATGTATTATTTATATTTAATCATAAGTATATTATTACTCGTAATACTTTTGTCTTCGTGTGTACTGACTGTTATTTCGAATTTGAACTTAGTCGTTAATCATTTATTTTCTTTATTTAATTCGCTTTTCGTAACTAATCATATATACGTAGAAAATCAATGTTTCACGTCGAAAAATTACATAAACAAGTAAAAGGAAAGTGGCAAGCAGTAGAATAAGCAGCGGAAAGCGAACATTCCGAATATATTATCTTTGTATACCTATAGACAATAAAATATTAAATCTAGAAACTTACTTGGCGAATGGTTCGCTGTCCAGTCGGTAATAGTTCTCGATGGGTTCCGTCTTAACCAGCCGCATTAACTGTTTCTCATCGACAACGACCACTCCCTGTTCGACGTCAGCGTGCTTCCACAGCACCGTCTGCTTGCTACTGCTCTTGGTCTTGTTGGCCTCCGCTTTTCGCTGCACAGCACCCTTGGCCGCGGCCCGACCGCCCTTTTGGCCCGACGCGTTCATACGGCTACTGATCGCCCCGCTGCCCGCCGTCGGGTATATCAACATAATTTTGCGTATATGCGTGAACACCGGCGCGGTACTCGGGATCGATTAATTAAAATTCGTTGAAATGTCGTAAAACGCTAATGAAAACGATAAGAATAATACAATTTAACGGGTCTCGAAAACAACACCGCTATTATAATATAGCATGTGGGGAACGTCCTGGAGACCGCGGACGTGTTTGCTTGTTTGTTTGGCTGCGGAATGAAAATTCTCCGACGGTCGGAAAAAAATCAAAAAAAACCGCGCGCGAACTATAAAAATATTATATTACGCGTGCTCCGACGAACGACTGCGATAACGTCCGAATTCGACGTACAGGCGGCCCTATGAAATCTCGATAAGAAATGACCGCTAAAAGTTGATTCACCGGACTTCGTAATACCTACGATGACGATCGAAATAATCATGTAAACAATACTTGCAATGGTTTGTGACCACCAGCAACGGCATATCCTCGCCGAGAGACGTCGACTACAGTTGACCGCGTACGCAAACAAACTGCCGCGGTTAAGTGCCGGTGGCGGCGATCGAGCGATCTATAGGAGCGCGCTCGCTGAGGCTGTGGCGGCCGACGAGCGTAGTGGGAGAACCGACCTGAATGTACGGCGGCGGTGGAGACGTCCGTGGAGCTTTGATGTCGACGTCGTCACCGCAGCAATATTAAACGATTATTTCTGCCTATCACATTATTATTATTACCATTATTATTTTAATATTATTGTCCAGTTCGTTACTTAGTATTGGTATACCAAAATATGGTAATAATAATGACCAAGACGACGGAGATGCTGTTTTGATATTATATAATATTATATTCTCTATACCTATGCATTAGAAGGCAGCGTTTGGAATGTGTCCGTGGGTCGTAGCTTACGATGAATACTCTCTCTCTTTCTCTCACACACACACATATACACACACATCGTTGTAAATAGATCGCTGAAACTGCTTTACATCAAGGTATACGAGCACATTTTCAACGGAGGTCGGTTTTCTGGATTTCCAATGACATAAAATATCGAATTATCCCGACACTACTTGATATTGTGTCATATAAGTAGATATAATACCTAGATATTAGCTGTTGGTATTCTGCAGGTACCTACATATTTTGTCGTTAAGGTAATACTATATAATAGATAATAAAATCAAATACCATAATTATAGAAACGTGCGAATTAAAACGGAGAGGTTGAAGTCGAACCGGACTCATGCAGAAGTAAGCGATATGATTTTTCAGATCTTCGATAACCGTATACACATACAAATATATGAAATGCCAGCTGTTCTAGGGTATACATTTTGAAAAAGAAAATTACAGTCAAGCCCATGTATCTACCCACTTCAGAACTTCCAATACAGTGCCTATAAAAGCCAAAATAAAAGCTTAACGCATGTAGAGTCGTTGTACAGTATGTTTGAAGTAATAGGCAACATTTATTTTTTAAAAACTAAAATCAAAAATCAAACGAATACACATTAAATAATACTATACCTAGTTAAATACTAAAATGCAATGTAATGTGCTAAACTATGTGTTTGAATGATTAAAACGAGCATCATTAACAACTAACACCTAATTATTGCTTAAGTATAAATAATAAATATAATGTATATGGACATAATAATATTCGACAAGACACTTGTAGTTTACTTCAATATAGAATGTAACAAACCAATTCATTTACGTAGGAGGGGAGCCAGGTTGAACATAATCTCATTAATATAAAATAATGTATAAAAAATAATAATTTATACCAAGCCAATTCTAATACAAATGGAACATATAACATTATAATATGTAAGTATTTTTGAATAGTGAATTTACAACAAAATCACATTACATTTCGATAGATCGGTGTTCATGGAAACCATGAATGGAAAATATGGTTGTGGCCAGTTGTATTTCACCGCTTTATCATGGGTTGGCACCCACATGCTTAGGCATGGTCAGTTGGCGTACTTTCAATATCTCGGGGTCATTGGTTGATTAATACATGTATCTTGTGCATGATGTAGAATACAACTATAGCAGAATACTTGTTGGCGGCACCCCGTTGTTTGTAGAATAAACAATATCACAATGAAGTCATTGCAGGTTTAGAGGCGCTACCAAATAATTGAATTGTCTTTTTATGCGATTGTTATCGGAGTTTTAATTTGACCAAACACAATCGATGCAATACGAACAAGAAAAAAAATTTCGTACTTATTCCTTAGCATTAATTTATAATTAATTAGACGTACACGGTATTCATGTTTTGTACATAGAACACACAGACATGTATATATAATACATATAGTTTGCAAGTCTAACATATAATTAATAATTTATGCTTCCATGTCGGTAAACACACAATGACCACTGATATTTTTTACATTTTACAGAGATTAACTTTGATGAAAACAATATAAGGTCATCTTTTCTTCTTGTACCTATCTACTGCAATTTAGTAAGTTATTTCTTAATACATTCATATGTTATTTTACAACAAATATTCAAATATTTGTAAATAATCATGCACCTAATTAAGAATTATTTTAAATATGAGATGTTCATAGGTACTGTAATAACGGCTAATAGGAGCTAATTTTCGTAATTAAGTAAAGAATATCACCACCGTATGTCAGGTACAAACATAGTAAGACGAAGAATCCTCCCCGAGACGGGTATTTACATGTTTGTATCGATTAATATCATCGTATCCTAGAAATTCATAGTTCGCTCTATCATTTCGCCAGGCATAGGGATAGGGGCCTGTTGGACATGAAATACGGCAACCCGGCTATTTTAGGTGCCTGTTTAAAATAATTTGTAATTTTTGAAATTTGAAATTTTGATGGAAAAACTTATTTTGTATTAATTAATATTTTATGTTATCATTGCATATTATTAATCTATTAAGTGAACATTGTGTATAGGACACTCGTGTCGCTTGTAATGGGTTGTATTTTTTTGAAAGTTTTGTGTAGGGGCCGCAAAAACATTTAGTACCAGGGTCTAAAATGTTATGTGGGGGACCTACGAATCACTATTTATTAGTTGTGTGCCTATATCAGTTTATTATTAGGTAGGTATAAGCTATATCTATTTTATTTGAATTTGTCTTAAACAGTTTATACAATTTAGATATTCCACTTTCGTATGCGACCACAACCGAAATCTGCGTCGTTTTGGTCTTAGGAAAATCACGAAATATCGTAAAATACCGTAATTCAAGTCGTAGAAATTAATTCATATACTGCCACCATTACATTCGTATCCTCCTAGTTCCGATTATCAAACAGCGTCGTCGTAGGACGTTTATTATTATATTACTGTAGATATACACTATAGCTGTGTTCGCCGTTAATATAATACTATAATATATATTTTTTATGATACGCCTATAACCACTGCATGTATACTACAAACAATATAATATGTATAATGATAACTCACATCGTCTATAAACAAGCGCCCACCCAAAAAAGCTTGTCCGGAAATATAATATAATATAATACATAAAGTATTATAATGCCGCGATAGCGCCACCTTGCACGCCTCTGGTGGGCGAGGAAAAATTAAACGCACTTTATAATACTGCAGGATATTTAGACATTTTGATTTTGTCTCGATAATGCCCAACAGACTGGTTAAATGATGAAGTTATTCGTGTGGACCGAAAATTCAGCCTACGACGCGTGGCCTAAGCTGAAATAAACACATTATAGTTTAGATATTATGTTGATATAATATCTTCGGGATAATTCCTGTTAAAAAGTTAAGAAACCAAGAAAGCAAAACGGCCGTGATGCCAACTACCGCTTTAGTAATAATATCTGTAATATGATACTTAATGTGTTACATTACATATTATATTGGTACACAATATATAATATTTGGTTTTGAATAGACATCCTTATGGTATAGTTTATATGTATATATATATTGTATTCGCTAGTGAACCTACTCACTAGGAAATACGATTTTTTTTTACTCGTAAGAAAATTCAAACGCTCGTATTGAGTGAACACACTTAAACGCGGAAATGCATATATAGAGATACGTGATAACATACCTATGTTCATTATTATTATTATTATTGTTAAGACAGCTAGGCGTACGATGGATGTTAAATGTTTTTATCTTGAAATTAATCTTTTGAGTTCTAAATATTAATTCTATACCTACCTGGTCCGTTTACTCGCATCGTATTTAACAAAAAATATTGTTCGTTAAAGTCTCTTAAAGATTTTTTATATAAGCTTATCAGTATATTTTGAAGTTACTTAATTTTTAGGATAAACACTTACCATCTATAAAAATATGTTAGTTATTTACTGAACTAGCTTGTAAGTTATCTACTTTGTTGCAATTAAAAAAAAAGTGATAAATACTTTACGTTTTAGGGAATATGCATGACGTGTTGGTTTTATCAAAATGTTATAAATATGTTATAAAATTAAAAACACAATGAACAGTTTTATATTTTTATTTAATACACCACTTATTTAGGATCTTGCGATGTTCTAAACGAAGTTTTAGACTAATTAGTAATCTAATATCGTACGCTGAACAGGCAATATAAAAAGCAAAAATCTTACTTACAAAGTATAGGTAATGAAATTATTAGCTATTGCCTATTATAATGTATTATGTATTTATGTAATATGCATATATATACGCCTGTCCTTCGATAAACAATAAATTATTCTTTTATTTAATAAAAAGACTTATACCTAATATATGAGTAAATGTGAATCCTAGTCAAGATAGAATTTTATGTTTGTAGGTTTATTATTATTTGCCACAATTTTCTAACATATTTTCCAGTTTAATATGCTTAGAGTATATTTTAATAACATATATTATTATAATAGATGTAATATGCCCAAATGCGTTGCAATTACCTACTTACTTACCAAAACTATATTAACGTGAAATGTGAACTAAATGAAACGAATACAAATTCAATGTTTTCTACATTTATAGATCCACAATAATTCACTACCTACCTAAAGCAAAATTACAAGGATATGTTCACATATATTATGAGTTATACACAAACGAGTGTATTGTATGAACGATGTACGAACTAACTGATTTGATAGATGTTAACGCGTATAATATACCTACATCGCGTCGCGTTAATGTCGATAACATTTTCTCGTGGACTTTTTAGATTTTGGATTTGGATTTTAAGTGTATATTATTTATATTAGTATAATACTATGGTCGTGTTAATCAACTAATATTTTAACATATTATCGTCACTGCCCAATAATTAGGTAAACTTGGATATGTTTCCACGTACAGCCGTAGGTATTATACAAGTATACAACCATAATATTATAAGTGTATGTAAATTTAATTTAATCACCGAACAAACCACTGCTGTGGTCGGTGACGATTACATATAATTCCCGAAGGGGTTGGTTGGTTGTTCAAATTCCTATCCATGACTTATGTTTGATTTTTAACTATAACCTTTAGCTATAAAAATTACCTAATAACATTATACATGTCTTGTTATTATTGTATTCAAATTTTATTACAGTAAACATTTAAATGGTTTTAGAATACATTATAGAGTATTAGTACATGTAAAAAATGTTATTACACTATACAAATCTACAGTTTTGATTTAATTATATACCTAAAAATTTTAAATTTACATAATACATGATACGTCGTAAATAAGAAACTATACGAAATATAACAATATATATTTCAATGAACACGGTTATAGGAACATAAAACGTTCTAAAATATTAGAAAATTCTCCACGTCTTAACACCTTAACGTTATTTAAAATTATTTGCGCATGCCATTATGATGTATAAGCACCCAATTTTTTCATATAAAAAGTTACCTCTATAGACTATAATATATATTTTAGTAACAAGTACAGATTTTATTACCTACATGCGCGTTTATTACTGCAGATAACAACGTGTTGTATACTTGTAAAATGTATTAAACAAGTACATACAAAGATGATGAATACACCCGAGGTGGACCAAATGGCGATGCTTCAGTTCCAATATCCCATCACATAACTTGAACCGAAAAATACAACATTATGAGTATTAAGTTCTTTTTTAGAAATTCTGACGGCTTAGTGTATGAATCTACGTAATATTGTGACGTTGATACAATACAAACCAGAATTTGTTAATTTTTTTTTCACATAGGTCTTATATTGACACTTGTACAGTGCTATTTGAACATCAATTTTACATTTTATTGAATTTTGCGGTTTAAGTGTTACCGAATCAACTTCAAATCGGTTCTAGATAGTTTACGGCATCTTTATGCTATATTTCGACAGAAAAAAAAATCACTAATAAATAAACACGTGTTACTCGAACCCAACCGTGACCCCTACAAAAGATGCTGTTAGCCGTAGTGCACGGTTTATTTACAATCAAATTGGCACACAAAATAATATATTAATATGTAATTTACAATTAATACAAAATAAAAAGAATGCAGTTGGGGGCTTGGTGTGGCGCGATGATTGGCTGTAGTCCCTAATGGGTGTCAATCATCGGCCGGCGTAGCTAGCATCCGGATGGGTGACCACCTGGGTTTTTAGTGACGAATCCTAGCTCCCCATATTATACACGTGTTACTCAAACACAACCGCGCGTAACCCCTAAAAAAAATGCTAATTGTCATAGTTTCCGATGCTTTAGACAAAAAAAAAAAAAATTCAACTTGTTGAAATTAATAGAACAAATAGATTTAATAGAATCGCTAAAAATTACGATTATTTTAGGGATCACATGAGTTGCGTCCGGTAAAAAAGGTATACACGAATTGCGTCCCAAAAAATGCAGGATGCAATTCGTGTAATTAAATCAGGGGTTCTTAAATAACTAACAAAAATAACTAACAATTATAAATATAAAGTAAAAAAACGTTAAATCACTTAAATCCAATTAAAATTAATATAGTCAATAATATAATAAATAAGTTAATTAATTAATAATAATAATGTCAATAAAAATGTCAGTCAAAAATTAGGTTTATATTTATTAGATAAGCTTTTTACAAAATCTAACCTTGTTATTTTATTTTCGTTCAATTTTTTGATCTGATTTTCAACAAATAAAATATTGTTTTGGCGTTGTTTCCTATAATGACGTACAGAAATTAGCGAGCTTTTTATTAACATTACATTATCGGTTTGCATTATCTTTAAAACATCTAAAAATGTGTAAATATTTGGATGGAAACTATTAAAAAAACTATTAAATTTTTTGTGAAAAGACTCGCACGCGTTTGTCGTTCGCTGTAAACTTGAACTTTTTTCTGCTCATATTGATAGAGGGAAATTATAGTAATAACTTATCTGTACAACTGTCGAGTGTCGACTTTAGCTAAAATAGTTGTATAAATGAGTAAATTGGTAAATAAACAAAATTGCAAAAAAATTGAAAAAATCCCAAAAATTACAATAAATTGCACTTAAAATTTTTAGATTTGAATTTCTACTTACTAAAAATGTATTTAAAACTTACTTGGTAATAAATTGAAAAAGTAGAAAAAAGTTGCAAATGCAACATCATCGGTGGCTTACTTATAGTTAATATACCTTTGAGAACCCCTGAAAACGAAATAAAAATTCTACTACCTATCCCATATAGTGGGACGCAATTCATGTATACCTTTTTAATGGGACGCAACTAAGGTGCCCCGTTATTTTAGTGGTGTCGGTTATTGGCAGTGGAGGAGGAGAAAGTTTATCATCCAGATAATGCTCAAAGAATTTCAAAATAAAATTATTACTATATAATTATCAATACGTTATTCAGTTGCTTCAAATCCAGACATCTTCCTAGAATTTTAACAAAACATATGAAGCTTAAATAATTAATAAAAATATGTTGCTTTAAGAAAGACGTTTCACCTGAATATGTGGTCTCCAATTTTTCAAATGCGTCTTACAAGTATGAAACTTATAAAATTTTAGTTAAGCAGTTATCATTCATCTTCGATTCCAAATAATAATAATCACTCTAATATTAAAACTTTCATTGCTAAATGAGATCTGCTGACATTGACGAGCACTTGTAACACAGGGCCAACACATGCTTATGAAAAATATTAATACTAACTAGTTACTTCTTAACTAATTGAACTACATCCAATCATACTTTCAAGTTGAAGCACATATAAAAGTCTTTATCGCTTTTCGCATATATTGTATACTTCAAGTTGTTTGAAGTTGTAATAATTAAACAAAAAAAGTTCAACTTAATATTCAAATTCATTGACCGAAAATCATACTCAAAACAATTAGTTCAATAAACAATGATTTTTTTGAAACCACTTACTATATTCCAGAGTTTATAAAATTTAAATAATAAAAAATCAACTTAAATAAGATTTAAATTTAAAAAATGTTAAAGGGAGCATTGGCGCTCGCCGGCAAATGCATTTTAAGAATCATAAAATAAAAAAAAAGTTCAACTTGATAAGCGGACACAAAAATAGAAAACCAAATAAGAATCTTTTTATTCTAAGGGACCCACTTAACCCTCTGTTAGTCGCGCGCCAAACAGGGGTGATTAAACTAGCACCCCCCACACTGCACAACTCGCGCGACTATGCGGTTAAGGCAGAGGGTTAAATAAGTCATAAAAAGGTTAGTACACCTAAGGGCTATGGATAGTTGAAGCTGTGGTGATGATAGTAGGCTAGTGGTAGTATATTATCATCCCTGGTCGAGTGCATCGCAATGATCTTTTCCTACTAACTACCAAGGTATTCGATATTGTATAAGCATAACAATAAAAGAAAATATTTAAATATTACCAAGATAAATAATTATAGAACCTAATTAACTATCATAATTTGAATATATAGTTTTAAAGCCAGTCGGCTAGCGTTGTACCAGCACTTATAATTAATAATAATTTAAATAAATTCAACACTAATTAATGATTTGTATATCACAAAAAATTATAAAATCTGATTTAAAAATTCTAATGTATCAAAAAATATAACAAAATATTAATTAAGAAATAATGAGAGTAGATGGTATGAGAAGTTATTGTGAGGTTTTCAGTATTTATTTATTCATTAGTTTTAATTTAAAATATAGTTTAGTGTATTAAAATTATATTGTCTTAGAATTCCCAAAATGTTTTCTTCTCACTTCTTGCCACATTGCACTTATGAATTTATTTTTTCAAACATATTTACTAAGATCAAAATATAAATATTATTCAAAATGTATGCTAGTTACAGTTTGAAATATGATATGATTATAATTCAAACATTAAATTATTTAAGTCAAAAATAGCTTCAACGTAAAACAGCCCTTAGACCTCTTTCACTTTAATTTTTTGTATACATAATAACTTTCATTCAATTACCTAACACATTATTTTATTGTACTGAGGTAAATTCGATAGAACTCTAATCATATTTTTTCATAATTTTTTTATTTTGATTCTTTAAATCAATTTGCCCACGGGCGCCCATGCCCCCTTCAATTTTTTTTTTCTATGATTTAAGTCTAGTTCAATTATATAAAAACATTTTTTTTAATTTTGATAACAAGTTAGTGCCTTATAAATATTCAATGTTTTTTGATATAATTATTGTAAATAAAGCTATGAGTTTAGGAGTACTGATATTGTAGACTGAAGTCTTTAATATTCGTTTTTAATGCACATCTTTTCATACATTTTTTTATTACTACTTAAAATTAATTTGCGGCGAGCGCCCATGCCCCCCTTTTCCATTTTTATTTTTAAAATTGAATTCTATCTGATTTGTTCATAATTTTAATAGGAATTTGTTTCAGGCGGCCTGAATTTTTTCGTTGGAATTCCGAGACCTGTCATAGGATTTCATAGGAATGACGTACTAAATATAGGAAAAAAAAATTGCAAAATTTTAGATGGGTGGGGCTATGGACATGTACGTTAATATTATACTGTTATTATTATTATCATCATTATATATTATTATGCGTACAGAAACCGGCAGCTTCTGTTGCTCGCTGTGTTCACACGTCTATTATTAAAACAATATAACGTATTGCTGACTGTTAACTGCAATCGTGCGGTCTTAAATTATACGCAAATGACGGACTACTCAAATCCGTTAACAAGATGTACATATACATACAACCTCCGGAGACAACCTATTCATCGATTACGTTGTCCGCGTCCGTCAGCCATCAATAGATGGAATTCATTATGGTACCGGTATTTGAGTATCATGTGCGTCTGCTTAGCGAATAGAAATTATATTATATTTACCTATAAGTATTGCATATAAATATTATATGTATATATATATACATGTATATTTTGTATATATACTATATACATGTTATAGATTTTTCCACCATACATATTGCGCACGGAGATGTGACGAAGTTCTGACATGGGGGAGGGGTGTGAAGTTATAGTCACACTGTTAGTTTGTTTCCAGATGACGCGATCGTATTTTTCGCCCAGCACTTGTAGTCTATGAGTTTAAAGGTGGATTTCGCTGACTACTCGGATCTTTCAGCCCTGTGATTGGGCGGTTATTGAGTTATTCTTTTGGTAAAAAAAACTTTGTTTCTCTAAGTTATAACATCGTGAAACAATTCATTAATTATTGTAATAAATAAACTTAGATTTTTATAGCCAATGGCCCAAGTCGCTGAGGCAGTTATTATTAATAAAAAAAAATATAATAATAATGCAATAATTATACGCGGGGGTGAGGTGCGTTCACGATAATGATGATGGAAGTTAAACGGCTCGGTGATTGTTTCCGCAATAAGCTTGACCTTTTTCAGACGGTGTACTGACTACCAAGATCGGGGAATCATATCATTACAATATATTTAATATAAGTAACTACCTAATATATTCGATCGGTCTTGCACAATATTATAATGGTGCTAATAGGCATACGTGATGCCTATAGGTAGGTACACTGCACGGGCAATGGGCATAACATAATAAATAATTGCATTGTACGTTTATTTAGATAAATACCATCCATCACTATAGTTTATAATTTAATATGATCACAACAGCGATTTATTATTATCGTCGGACGTAAGAGATCTAAACGAGGCAATTAGAGCCGGACACACGCGCGGGTTGTACATCCTATATTCTATAGCTACTATATGTCGATATACATATTGAGTAAACAATAAACATATATTATTATAAGTGTATAATGTTTATTGTGTTTATGTTCCTAATGCATCATCAGCACGGCACATGACATAATATAAAACGTACATCGATATTATTCTAATACCTGTTACGTACCTACGTATACTTTTTGTATTGCCGTTTTCTATACCTCCACATGCCTGTACATTTGTTTTATGTTTGTATATTTTGTACCTAATGGCTGATAATAATAATTTACATCGTTACCACGGTGATCGCGAATTCGATTTGCATTCGTTTGCCCTCTACAAAGTGACAACACGTTTGACGTGTCGTAGAATTTAATATAATATATTAATATGAAGGATACAAATATCTATATTTTAATATTCACTGTCGGTTAGTAACATAACATGAATTATTGCTTGAAACATTTTAAGGAACGTGATTGTACCTTATATACCTAATTATTCTCTATACAAAGTGACTGTTTCCTACCTAAAATGTATATAGGTACTTTCTTAACCATTCAGTAACTTCATACGTTGGTTAAAAAATAGCATATATATGGGTATTTGTAAACTGTAAATCTTGTTTTTGGGTTGACCATGGATTTTTTTTATGTCCCTTTTTATTTGTCTCTCTATAGCTAGACAATAAAATTTTAAAAGTTACCTTTTAGGTCATATCTACTATCTAGCATATCAAAGTATCCAATTACCTATTAACAAAAATACATAAGAGAATAAGAATAATTCTTATTAAAAAAGGAAGCAGATTTGTCAAAATTTTAATTTTTGATAAATATTTTATTTTGTGACACAAACATTGGTTATAATATTATAAGAATAAAAATTAAAGCTTGTTGTTAACGAATAGAAAATAAAATTGAATATAACCAGGAGTTCCGAAATGTTTGAGAGGGGGGTAGCTTGAGAAAAAACCCAAAAAAAAACCTAGCAACTTTGTTATTTGCTTAGGTTAGCTAGCCGATTAACACAAAAAAAATATAAATAAAAATTAAAACATAAATATTGTCAATATCAAACGAATTGAAAAAGTGTACTATTATTTGTATTAATCCTCAATGGTTTGACTAATGTTTAAAATAATATATTCAGTTGTGTTTTGTGTATATTCAAACATTTTCTACAGAATTATCATATTTCAACAAATACGTCGAAATCGCTCACATGATTAAGGTTTATTAATTATTAGTGATGATCCATTATGATCATCTAAAATAGAATAATATAACTTATAAGCAAATAGGTATTATACACTCAAAAGTCAGTCCAGTGTTTCATTATTTCTACATTTGAGCAAAAATTAAGTTATTTTTTAAGAAATTTTTTTAAAAATGACTTAGAAAAATCCAAGTGACGATTTGGGAAAACCTTTTCATACAAAATTTTGGAATTTAACTTGAAATACTAAGTTAAGTAAATAGTAATACGGCATAATCAATAATAATTAATACATTTCGTATCTACTTAGGATGACAATAGTCATGAGTACGAAATTTATATTAAACCAGCTAATCCCGTGCACTTTTTTGTTAAAAATTCAAACTCTATATGAGACTCGATGGAAATATATTTGTATTTCTCCTATAACCAATAGCAACTGTATATAAGCAAATATTTCCTTCGTAAAATCTTAAAATCTCCGTTTTAGCCACTTCTCGGGTCAGACCTATCGGGTCCAATAATTGTAAATCTAAACCATCCAGGGCGTCACCCAAACGCATACAAAAAAATTCATTCAAATCGATCCAGCTGTTTAGGAGGAGTTCGGTGACATACACACGTTCAGTATAATTATATATATAAAGATGAAAATGTAAGGACAATATTTGACACACGAAGAAGTAGAGTAATTTCAATAAAAAAAAATTGTTGTTTAACAACGTCACCCAATTTTGTGGCCCCATTTTATTCCGTCAGTCCGTTGTATACTAATATCTTATTTCATTTAAATATAACTTTTGCTATTCAGACTAAATAAATACTAAATTTACTATTTAATATTTGTTAATGGCAGTTTTAAGTGAAAAACACACATCGAAATCCGTCGACTGCAGATTCGGCTTTACCACCTGGGCGTCTGCTTCGTGTCCGCTTCGGGTCCACTTCAAGTCAGCTCGTTTTAACACTAAGCAGTGTTCCGTTCCTTAGTTCCGTTAACCGTAATTGGCTTGGGTACCTCGACGGGTGACAGGGTTCCGTCCGCTCCGTCAATCCTTCTTCCGGGTTTCCGTTCATCACTGGTATCCAAAAATAACACTTCGATACTTTGACAGTGTCTTTTCGGAAAAAAAAAGTTACCAACAGGAGTGCAGACGTATTCACAGAAAAGTCGAACAAAAAGAATGTCAAGGGCGACAAAAAGGCATAATTCAGTTGATAATTCAACGAAATACGATTTCCTATAGTTTATAATTAAAGAAAATTAATAAAAAATGTGCATTTCCTTCGACACAATGACATGTGCCGAAACAATAGTGCAAATAAAGGCCATACACACACTTGTAGTTAATTTTATTGTTTGTTTTGTGCGGAGTAACTTCCACATGTTTTTGATTGATTATTTAAACAACACTAAAGTCATTTATAATTATATTTCACTAAAATAAACATTAAAATTCCTTTTTTATTCCGGGTGGTCAGAGATATTGTAACCTAACAAAATATACATTCTGCTGTAATGAATAGTCAGGTATATATGAAATACGTCGCGTGTACACCTAAGATCCACCGCACCACCACCCGCACGCCAAACCATCTCTGTTCGCAATCACATCGCAGGCAACACTTTAATTCATAATTATTCTAATCAATGTTAGAATTATACTTTTCTCCCACCACCCGTTTCAGCGATGGCGACCGGCTACCGCGGGAACGTTTTTCTTTTTTCCTTCTCTTATCTTGCGATCAAGTTCGCATTGTTTATTTGAGCTATTATATTTGTGGACAAAAATGGAGTAGCGACAGCTGAAGTCCTCCCCGGCGATGTCCGCGGAAAGACGGGTGATACCCAAAGAGGATGATCAGGATGTTTGCCGTTTGATGTTGTGTTCAATATTAAATGTAAATCATCAAATACGGTAAACAACGATTACGCACAGGGCCGGAATACCAAAGTAATATTCAACAAAAAGGAGCGTACTTGAAATTATAAACGGGGTTCATTATTTCACGTGGACGACAATATTTGGGTTGATGCAAAAAAAATTTGAAATTTTTAATATTATTTTCACTTTAGTGATACCGTCACATCTGTAGATTAATTGTTGATACGCATTTTACTTGTTCTTGAATTTTGGGGAAGGATTTCCGAGTGGATTTCAAATCTAATTAAGATACATTAAGGCATCGTTAAGCCACAATTAAAAAAAAAAATGTCGAAAAAATTAATTTCAATTAGTCAAGCGGTCTCGAATAGTTGTATAAGTGATGTTTCTGTTACGTAGAATTATGGTAGAATTAGCTTATTTTTCCTCCCAAGCTTCCCTTAGCCTTTTATGTTTGTCTTCCTATATTTAGAGAAAAGTAAACTTGCAAATTGTTAATTTTTTTTTAACTTTTAGGTGTTGGTGACACTTGTTGATGACTCTTTTTAATTCTGTTACTAAAACATGACATTGATCTTCGAATATGACTTAAGTACTTATTTACAATTTACAATTTGATGACGGAAATAAATGAATAATGGTATACATTTTTTATTAATTTTTCATTAAATTCCTCATAATCAATAGTCAATTTTATTCAAACGCCTACCGTCTATACGTGATCTTGAAATGTCAACCGTTTGCCTCATTTTATTGAATAGTTAATTTTCTCTATTCATGCAAGTACCTATAAATTTAAATCATTTCTATATTACAACGCTTGATGGGTGGGAGAATAACAAGAAAATGTATGATGTTTGAATAGTCAATAATAATATTGTAGTTATAACTGTTATAAATAGGTATTCACTATGATAATAAAGTTTATTTATGACACACTTTCAATCATAACATTATTGGTAATATGTATTATTGGTATAATAATATGTTGGTTCTTATTTTATGAAAAGAAAAATATTTAAGGTAACATAATACTTTAGAATCGACTTTAGATTTTACATATATAAAGTATTTTTAAAGATAAAACATTTATCTTTGACAAATTATCATTAAATAAAATATTTAATAAAATAGTTTTAACATGATGCTGCTAATTACATGTTAAGTAAGTATTTAAATCATAATTTCATATGTGGTTGACGTACGTTCTGAATACGATGAAGGAATATTATTTCACTCAAATACCTACCATTTGAATACAATAATAGCTTGTTTATACGTTTCGCGAATCGTATAACTGCATTTCTGCAATTGATTTTACATTATGATAATTTGGTAGGAACAACCAATGCATAATTTATTTATGAAAACAATAATTAATATTTATGAGTAGATAATTGTTCAATATTTATTTTTCTTAAACAACGATAAGAAGCCGCATTGTAACCAAACAAGTTATACACACTTCAAACTTAGTCTTTAGTATCTATTAAATGTTATAATATATTATCCACATTCAATATATATAAAATATATTTAGTTTATCTTTAGTAGAACAGCTAATATTACGGTGAGAACCAATATGTAGAAATAACTGTAGATAAATAACATGTATAATAACTACGAGGTGCAATTGTTCTATTTAAGTTTTTAATCAAAAATATAGAATAGGTACTAACTAAATAGGTATCATGTAATATATTATTATACACGATCGTCTGTGTGGTGAAACATTCAAATTAATAATATACCGTAATAAACGACGAGTTAGTAGTTATAATAAATAATATATATTATATTATACTCCTGTTTTATGATCATTTATAATGTGGACTGCAGTGTATAGGTATATATTATATAAACATAAATACATTTTATATGTGATTAGCTCATTGTTGCGTAGGAAATACTAACTTTAAATCGAATTGAACATATTAAATATTTTTGCACACACACACACACATAAATCATCGGACGAATTTGAATGAGCCAGTGTTAATTAAAAAAAAAAAAGAAAGTGTAAATTAAAATACAAATAGTAGGTACCTACCTACCTATAGAATATTCAGTATAATATAATATTATATTGAGCAGTGTGGGACGAACTTGACCACTGAACATATAATACACGTATACCTTATATAATAAATATATTATATCTGTCTGTACTCACTGTATATAAAATATACGTACAGCTAATGTATAAATCATTGACATTATAATCGAATTTGTATAACACTGCAAAGTGCGAAGATAATTTGCTCGTGTGTCTTTTTCCACGATTACCTGCATGTTATGCGGTGTGGTTACTATCTAAAAAAGACTATATAATAATACACATTCAACTTGAAAAATCGTGATAACGCCTTCGAAATTTAACTAAATCGTACAATAGTGGGCGTTTAGGTTTTGATTATTTTATAGAAAACGTTTTTATCCTAATCAATCTGTTAGAATAATGTATACTTACACTACACGCCACGCCATATAATTAAATGGTATTGTTAGTTTTATTTTTAACGAGACAAAATACAAGCAAATTATATTCCGAAGATAATTAATATTGAATAGCTGCAGCAGATATCCAACAACGGGATAATAATTATAATTTGGAAGATTGTTGTCGCAGTTGGTTTTTAAATCATGTAGGTACGTAAAAAGAGAAAATATTGGAAAAGCAGGTACCTACACGTTTTTACGTGGGAAATCAATTATTGAGAGGTAACAGATAGTAGATAATTAAAATATTAACCTTTGGCTAGCTTACAGTTCAATGATTTTAGAAAATACATTTTAATCAGTTTTATGTTACTAGCCTATAAAATTAACTTTAAATCTATATATCATATTAAATAGGTACCTTGGTACTATCCGAAATATCAGATATTTTCGCACCTACTATACTTTTGAATTTTTAAAATATAAATAATGATATGTATCGTTCAATTTAGAGGACTTGTCATGTTTTTAAATTCAGATACAATTTTTGAAACAACGCGTGGGTATTTTTACAATTATTATACGTTTGCTGTCAACAATTTGTGTTCTGTCATTCTGTATCGTATGTCATAACTATTTACTACGCGCATTTTCAGTAGTTCGAGTTAATTAGATTTTATAATTTATTTTTAATGATACAAATACACACCCAATAGATGGTATAATTACAATATTAATAAATTGCTAAAAGTAACATTTATCAAGCGTACCATATTATATAATAAGTAAATAAATTATGTTAGAGTAAAAAATAAATGTATTGATTCAGGACAAAAAAGTATACCTAATACTTGAGGGGTCAATGGGCATTTTATTATTTTTATTATAATTATTATTATACAATTTATATAAAAATATGATGTATGTATATAACGATTACATACTATTTATGTACATTGTCCGTCTGTACTTTAGAGGATAAAAAGGTTTCTCATGTGCACAGTATTTGTTATCGTTGAAGTTAATTGTATAATTTATACTACACTTTACTGTATTATGATGTCCCGGTAAAATGTCGCTAAACAAAATGTGCCAGTTAATGAGATATTGCCCCAGTTATCGATGTAAATCGCTGCAGGTCCAGTATTCGTTGAGTTCTTAGTATGATTAGATTCGATTCTATTTTATTAAGATTTTATAGTTACGTATAGGTACTAACAACAATTAAGTTCGGTGTGCTTATAAGTGTATAAGCTCCAATCGTAAAGCAGAAACACATAGTCACAGTAACTTATAAGATCATGACGTCATTCGAGCAAATAAGATATAATAAACCAAAAAAATGAATAGCTATTCAAGTTTAATTATTTTGTTGCATAAATACTCAATTAAGTACCTGTATATTCGATATTTAAGCGCACTGACAACTGACAGCACTGGTATATAATAAACATGATGCACAATTTACAAATTCCTAACCCTTTTTAGCTTATTGTTATAAGCCACTATGTTATCATAACAGTATAGCAATTTCCAAGTGCAACAGGATTTAAGCAAACAATTCACCAAATTAGAATAATTGAAAATCTACGAATAATCACGATATTTTAACTGCAGCACATATATTTACCGTGACACTAGGAGATGAGTTCGTGTATTATACATATTTTATACATCTTTATTATTATTCTAAACATCTAAACACCTTATACTTAATACTAAGTTAATTAATAAGAATTAACGAACAGTGCTACAATTTCCTGAAATTATATTTCAAGAAGGTATATTATTAAATTAGTAAAAAAAAATATTGATAAGCGTGGGGGATAAACAGGTAGAGTTTTGAGTTAGCCGATATTATTAAATAAAATATTCGCGTACATAAATATATGTATAATATATGTATAATAGGTATACATTATATATACATTGGTATTAATATATACAATAAACATATTAGAGCCGATATAATATATTATTATGTTTTTATAATAGGTTTGAGGGAGAGAGAGAGAGAAACGGATATTTACATCGTTTTTTCTTGTACATTTTATTCAATTTTATCTTAACGTCATGTCCTTTTATACGACTCAAGTCCTCCGCGTAAAAACGCCAATTTTTTTAGCTTTCCGCCCGCAGCCATCACTCGAATAATTCATGTACTAAATTATATACATATACCTGTACGTACGTACACTTAAACATACGATTCGCGTCCCTCTAAATGCGCTCTCGGCTCCTATGTCTCTCGCGCGCACAAATGGCTCTTGGATATAATTAGATAATCTCGCGACGAATATGGGCGTGGGACAAGTGTATGTGTATACACAATTTTTTTTTTATTAATCGCCGTGCAGACACGATTTATGACGTCTGATGTATCACACAACTGCACGCATATATATTATGGTAGGTACATAATATAATATAATATAATATATATATAGATAGTGTTTGCTGACTTTAGATATACGCAGCGAGTGCGACCGTTTATCCTCACAAATAATATACGTGCGTGTGTTCCCCATGAATATTTACAAAAAAAAATTTTACTCGCTTTCGTAGAAAAAAACATTTTTTTCATACATCTCTATATAGTGTACCAAATTTAGCCCAGGGCCACAAACTCCGCTCCTCATCGCGCACCACACGACACACACACACACACACACACACACACACACACACACACACACACACACACACACGTTGTGCTCCGGGGGCTTGGCCCGTGTAGGAAGCTAGCACGATAGCGTACCTATATTACAATAATATTATACATACATCACGCGTCGTCACTGTTCATATAGCCACAATAGTCCGCGAAAACTATATAGTTGTATCTCGGCCGTCGTTTAAACATAATATTTAAGTCAGCGAATATATGCGTACCTATATTACCATTATTATTATTATTATGCCATGTATAACGAACTTCCCACGTGGTCTCACGACGACGACCGCAGTCGGAGAACGCGACCGCGCTCAGCGATGAATATATATTGCCGATAGGGTGGAACGTGCGAGTCTGCTGCATAAATTGTACATCGGTTACTGCATCGCAGGTGACTTTAATGCACGCCACGTGCAAACCAAGGTTTTTAAAATTGTGCACGTCGTCATAATAATATTATATCGTATATTATATGATATTGTACCTTAAGTTGCTTCTGCGGTTATATTATAGTAGATATACCTATGTATACATAATATAAATTGCACCGTCTCATATTGCCGCCTTCGCGTATAATTTCAAGTGAATACATATTAAATTTAATTAATTTATATTATACTTAAAGTGTATATAAATCGCGAGCATTCAGATCGTAATTCTCGTTATAAGAGTTTTTAACTTATTGTCAGTAAGTGGATTATTATGTTATTATATTATTATCAAATTGTTCGTCGTGTGTACAAGTGATTTCAAATAGCATATTTTCGTACTACATGTTAGCTAGGCGTACGTCTGCAATAAAACTTTACCTAAAATGTTCATTTTAATATAATAATGTATTATAATGTCATATAATATATTTACGACAATTCTAAGAGTATATTATATAGCCATGTATAGGCACGTAATATGTCTGAGCTATGACTCTCGGAACTTTGGACGATGTAATAAAAAATGCAATTTATACTCGATTTCCGATTGTTAATAATATTGGGTACCGCTATACCTACAACTGTCCAATTGTAGACGTTTCGATGTAGGGGCGTAAATTAGCCAAACAATTTTATCTCCCTTCCATACATTTTCCAAATAGTAACTCGATATTTTGTTCGTGGACAATACTCATTGAGTATTTTTATTTTGTCTTAAAAGATTTTAATTCAGATGTGCTAACATAAAATAATAATACACTTTACAAAACATTTTTTTTTTATAAACAAGTAAAATATCTTTTATCTTATGAATTTATGCCTATTGCGAGATGATATCATTGGAAAAGGAGTTGCATGTTAGGCACAACATTTTACTGATCAAATTTACTAAATACTGTTTTCATTTATTTATTTTGAATTGATATTATATGAGTTGAAAGATCAATTTATTTTGAGGAGGCTATATGATATATTTTTTTGAGATGGAGGAGCTAAGCCCTGTTTCGCTTATGATTCCGTATTATAAATCAAAGGTTAGACATATTTACTATATATACCTATTATTGAATTCTATTTGTGTCGACGTCAGTACAAACCTTATTGGTTACAACGCTAATGTATCGAGAGGGTTAAGGACACGCCAGTACTGAAAGAGTCAACAGTATAGTCAGCTCAGTTCATTGTACACATACCTACGCTACTTAATAGGTACAAATAATATGATGCTATTCCAAACAGACTTAATTCACCTACATACTTCATTACTTTACTTTAACTTTATCCAGCCTATACTGTTGAGTAAAATGATATTAACTATCTACATCGTTGAATTCAAGTTGAACACCATATATTATTACACTATATCACAGTGACACACGCGGCACCAAATTTATAGCAGAGCTGTACCCACTTAATTATTATTTTACTTAAAATAATAATTAATATGCCCAGATAATATATCTTTATATTTATAATATATAATTATATTATAATAGAGTACATTTTTTTCCTTTTAAATACTACGATAAATGGCACAATAGGGAAATATGAAGGGTATAGTATTCAATCAATTTCTATTTTCATAAAGTGAAGCAGGGAAATACGGCTTTTAGGAATATATTAGATTCACAAAATGTTAATATTATAATCACACCGAAAACAGTTTAAAAATATGGGTTGGATCTCAACAGATGCAGTTTTTACCAAGATAACCAAAACAGTGAGCACTTTATTATAAATATTAAAACATTGTAGGTAAGTACTTATTAAAATATTATATACTATGTAATATTTTTTCCGAATAAATACCATGTGTGAATGATACTGGCTATAGTGGCTATATTGAAAATCAAGTTGCATACATTTCATATATCTACTCACAATTCGTTGTTTTAGTACCTCAGTATATTATCCTCTATTAAAAGCATTCTATAGGTACACTCTAAGTTAAAACTTTTGTCTTTTGATGTTTAATCGTAAAGAATATTAAATGAACAATGAGAGTGTAATCTCCGTAATGTGTGATACAGCAAATCAGTGTCCTCCGAACGAGATATTCCGCCTTGAACAAAACATTTTACCGTGAAAAAACGAACTGCGAACATACAATATTACATACTATTGGTAAGTAAAACGATAATTACCTAATAATGTATAGTAAACTACGCTGCTTAATATTTTTCAGCGTACGTAATATAATTATAAAAGATTTAACGGCAGTCTACATTCTTCCTTAATAGTAATAATCATAATTATTATTTATTTATTCCTTATAAAGTTATAAACTATATTCTGTTTTGATATAAATGGTTCTGAACTAAATAGTAATAACTATCGGTGCAATTGCATGCCAAAAAAATAAATATAAATCGGGTCTGTCCGAATTGCATGCCGTCTCTTGAAGGGGTCTGTCTGAATTGCATGCCATCTCTTAGAGGGGTATATCTGAATTGCGTGCCATCTCTTAGAGGGGTATATCCGAATAAATAACTTACTTTCCAACTGGAGGATCGGGATTTTGTTACATTACAATAAAACATATAAATATTGTAGAAGGTAACACTATGTATAAGAATCATAAAATAAAACTATTTTTTTTTTCATCGACAACAAAGGCCATTAGTTAAATAAAACTATTGTAGTTTAGGGTAATCAGGTGAGTGTATTTTAAATAATATTATTTTTAAATTTGGTGGTTTTTTTTGACATTTCGGGCACATAATATTACAATTTAAATAAACAAAATAATATATGATAATAATTCATAATAATAAAATATGTCAATATAGAAACATCTTTTTTTAAATAATAAAATAGTTTAATAGCATTTTTTTAAAAAAATTTGGAAAGTCCAAAAAAAGTTTAAGTTGTTTAAGTGCATAGTAAATAAACGTGTGGTGTACGGCATGCAATCCGGACAAAGCCCTCTAAGAGATGGCATGCAATTCGGACAGACCCCTACAGGAGACGGTATGCAATTCCGACATTTTTTTTTTTTTTTAGCATGCAATTCGGATGCAGCCATAACTATAGTTTTAAAGCGCATTGATTGGGTACCTACACCCACTCTTCACAATATCTAGCAGTGAAAGAAACACGGTCATTCAATTTTTCAAATAAATTTATCACCATAAAGTTTCTTTATTCAATTTTATGTTTAAATTAACTTAAGAATATATAATGTAATGCATTATTGTTAGTATTTATTCAATTATTTTCAAATAGTTTGTGATCATTTACAAAAAACCTGTTTATTTTAGATATTTTATATTATATTTTAATATATTGGATTTTTGATTAGTTGCTTAATTAATCTACATTAATCGTTCGCTATACATTTATGGTATTATAAAATAAAACTTTTTTGTTCGAAAGTTATCTTGTTCAATATTATAATAATAATCATCGCATGATTATTAACAAAATGTTTCCGTTAAAGGAACGATGTATGATTAATAGTTTAATAATGTGATTTTTAGCATGATAACTAAATAAGTATACTAATTAGGATTGAAAATAATAATTGATGCTTAGTTGTGGGTATAGTTTAGGTAATATAAGAGTATATAATATTTACAGCATTCGCGGAAAATGCGTCAACCGGGAAAACACTATTTATAAATTTCATTGCTAACGTTTTTTTTTTTTAATGTATAAAAATGTATATATATAATATATATATACGGTTTCTTACGAATAACGCATTGTAATTATTATAATAATTGTGAAGTAATTAATTACTATTTTAGGTATGAAATATTTCAATTACTCAATAATTATTAACTTATGCGTATGGTATTCAAAATATATTTTATTTTGTAATTTCTTCACTGTGAACTCATATCATTACATTTGATATTAAATAAAAGTAAAACAAGTTACAGCTTATCAAATGTTGATAAAAAATATTAAGATATCTGTAACATACCATGAATATAGTACGATGAACTCAGAAATATTGAAACTTCAATTACTTTCCTCAAAATTACCAAAAATTAAAAAATTATTAAATAAATAAAGGATTGTTTCAAAAACAGAAGATGAGTTAAAAAAAAAAAAATAGAACTCCCGATAAATTTTACATGAAAATATGCTGTTTGAGAAACGACCACCTATCGTGCGACCGAACTAATCAAACAAATAAAGCAATACAATATATTATATAACATCGTCCATGGAGAGTTCAGATTCGGAAGCGCATCCGACTAACAGCGTTATTTCTGCCTGACTATGGAAACAATATAATACCATATAATCTGCAGTACCAAAAGCACGGTATGTTCTGCACTCCCTGTTACCACAATTATTCTAAAAGCAATTACTCGCTGCTGGATATTCGAAAGTGAACTTTGGTATTCTGGAATATATTAAAGCTCCAACCGTAGGTTACCACCACGTTAAATCGTGGTATTGATGGTAGGTATTAGTTATGTGACCGACTGGCTGGATTTCTGGAAACTTCCGGATTTGCGTGTTAGAATATATTATATTATATGGTTATGTATGTTTCAAGTCACACCATGGAGGATGCCAATCCAAAAGTACTGATCTGGGAAATCGGAGGCAGTGGAGTTCAGACTTATAGTGTGCATGACGAGGTCACCTCTTGTATGGATTGCCCAAAGATGAAGATGCCTCCAAGGCGGGTAAATCCATGACCATCGTTCTGGGATACTTCACGACGAGAACCCCGGATGGGACTACGTGGAATCTCGGAGTTCCCAGCAGGCACTATACATTACGTCTACGGTTTACTTGAAGCTATACCTGAAAGTTACTAAAACGTAAAAGTATATATTTAAATTGAGTACCTGAAAATTTAAACGTTTTCCGAGCTGTTCTGAAATAAAAAAAAAGTCCATTAAACATCGTCATAAGCATAGTTTAATATTTGTTGAGTTGGTAATAGGTAAAAATTATTGTAATAAAATTACTTATGACCATATTATTATGAATGTATAGGTGGGAATATGGAAATCTAAGATTACTTAATACACACCATAATATATATGTACTCGATATTACGTACTAAATATATTTGATTTTAATATTTGTTATTGCGGTGTTAAAACTTAAATTAAATATTATTATCTACCATTTATTAATAATAAATTAAAAATTAATGATTTTCCTTAAAATATAAAAATATATGTAGAGGAACAAAAGCGCATTCAGTCGAATGCATTTTAAGAAGCACAACAATTTAGTCAAATATAAGAACATGTTGTTTTGGGTGCTGAACACTGTTGGGTATTTCAAAACTCAAACCATAAAAGGCATAAACCATTACTCAAATATATCAAATAAAATGACAAAGTACATAAATAAAAATGTTGCCAAGTGCCATTGTGCCAATGTTAGACACTTTGTTTCAAATTTGGAAAATGTAAATCAATCCCCCAAAATTAACCCTGGGTAAAATTGACCTGGGTCACATTAACCTGGAAAAATCTATGGAAAAATAAATATATTTTTATATTTTTCAACCTCCAATAACAACTCTGAAATTTTTGTCAGGTGCTACTTTATATACATACACTATACACTTTCACCCATATGGCCATATTCATTGCTTCTTTTTTACGCTTTGGGAAGATCTTTTTCACCTTTTGTTTCTGAATCAACTTGTGTTTTATACTTTTATAATTAAAATTACTTTTGTTCTTCGGTTTCTATTGGTATTATTTAATTGCTTTCAGCATTTCAAAATATGAAGAATATGTTAGTATTGAATTTAATAGTATAAATAATAATTATGTTGCAGTATTGTGTATGTTTTTAATACTTTTGAGAAATCTTAAGAAATCTTGTTATCAGTTTATTGCATAGGTATTAGCCATTAGGTACCTATATGGTTTGATACTTGTAATAAAACCATATTTTGTCGGTTAGATTAATATTTTAGATCATTCATCACACAGGTCATATTAATAATAAAATAAAGTATGGATGTCGAAAATATTATAATTGATAAAATGGTCAATGACCATTCTATTCTAAAAATATGCTCTCGAGGCCAACAACTGTAAAAGAATTTTAGGCCAATCCTATATATACACATTTTTTCAAGAATATTGCGTTTGCGTCTATACTGACATCTGCAAGAAAACAAACAGAACAAAATAATAAACGAAACAGGTGTAAAAAAATTATGACTTTTTAACCTTCAATAACATGTAAAAATCGTATTTTATTGCAGGCGTACGCCACATGCTTTCAAAACGTTGTGACCAAACGCGTCTATGTTTTTCATATTCTAATTAAACTAATTAACATTATAGTATTTAATATAACGTACTTTAACAGTTTAACCCTCTAATAATTGTCTAGCAAATCAAAATGTTTCACAATAAAATAATTTACTTAAAAATTATTGCCCATTATCATTTATCAGTTTATCAAAATTTATTGGTAGAATTTTGATTTTAAAGCTATCATAGACACAATTTGAGGAGTACCTATACTGAATTTATTACTTTTAGAGAGAAAGAGGACACTTCTATCTTCATCCTATAAAATATAAAGCCAACGAGTGCTGAATTTACTTTAAGTAATTTACTATATTTAATTTTAGGTTCCAGTGAATACTTGCTAAATTTCATATTAATATTTTTAATATTCAGAATAAGTAAGAATAGTATTCAAAAATACTGAAAAATGAAGTCCAATATCAAACGTTGACTCATCTTATATTATATAATTATTGTGTATACAATTCTTTAATAATCGATTTCCTAATTTTTTAAATCTATAGATTCACCATTATTATTTACAAGTTTATAATAAATTTGGTGTACCTAATATTATATAAATTTAACAACAATTGTAAACAGTTAGTAAATTCTTTTGCTAATTGTTGACATGAGTATTGTGGGTAGGTACATGAATGGTAATTATGAATAACATGCTTAATTCATGGACATACCTATTACCTATACTTTTATACACGTGCTGACGTGACGTGTGTGTGTGAGAGTCTGTGTTTTTATATTACCTACTTTTTCTTATTCCCATTTTGATCAAACAACAACGCATGTACCTTACATTGTATAAAAAATATTATTATTTTTGCCAATTACGTACATATATGCACTTAGCTTATTTCGACATCTTCATAATAATACTATGTGCGATGTCGTCAAAGTTGTTATGAACTACGGATCTCAGGCTCTTGCTAATATGCTTTGTGCCTCGATTTTAATATCTGTATAATTGTTGAGAAAAATGCAAATACAATCAAATTTTCGTAGCCATATGACGTATAATGACAATGGTGATTGCTGATCAATTAATTAAAAACAATTTTGAAGCGTGATGCGTGAATAATATTCATTCTACCTCGTGAACATTCTTCAGTATTTGAATATTATAATCCACATCACCACCACAGGTCGTTTACCAGTCTTTCTGTATCTTACATGTTATGTCATCAGTTTGCTGATATATTTTATGTTTTATATTTGGTTAACTGGTGAATTATTTTCTGCCTAAATTACGTATGACCATTTACCATGTTGAACTATACCTATAATACCTATAACGGTTGATTCCCTTACCATAAAATATTATGAACATTCAATATTTTAAAAAGTATATATATTTTTGAAAAATTGTTTTTACATGGTTTTTGGTCGTTAAAAAACCACTTTTATTATATATTTTCAAATTTTGTTCCATTTTACAAATCAAAATATTTTTCTAAGTATTTCGATACAAAAAAATCGAATTTAGGAAGAGTATTTTATGAGTTTATGAGAACCTATTTTAAGTTTAGTTGAACGGAGTGTAGTGGTACGTGATTACCCCGACAAATGTTGGTTCACTATACTTTATTCATTTAAACTTAAAATACTTATAATTCATAAACTAAATATCCTAAAATGTTATTTACGTTAGATGGATCGACCGGTACTTATGTATACACACACTATTTAAAGCTAAAGAAACTACAGGTATCTCTGATTTTGAAGTATGCCCTTGTATATCGAATAACAAGATCAACTAATTGCGTATTGATAGGCGTATGGTAAAAAAATAATAACATAATAGTAATTATACTCTATTTTTTTATTAGCTTTCAGTTAACGACTATCACAGCTCAATTATACTTTAATTGTCGAATCATCCTCTTAAATCGAGTTTGTCATAACACGTGTGCTCCTCAAGCGATTGTAAATAATATTTAAAATTATAAAATCAAAGTTTTTATCATTATTTTTTATTTGCAGTAGTATCATTGTCCACGCGGCATATTATTATTATTATTATTATTCCTATTAATTAGCGTTGCGTCGTTGACGTTTGTCGTGTGCATAATGCATAAATTATATTTTATAGCAAGATATGAAAATATTTTTATATACGCATATAATAACGATTCGACGTTGCCTGTTCCGCAAAATTACCTGTATAAGACATGAGTACATCACTACGAATTTATAAGTAAATTATTATGCATGAGATCTGACATTGTGCAAAGATTAGTTCCATGAAATTCAATGAGTTGATTGTTTTTTTTTTAAGTCACCTAGAATTGTTGTGCTATTAGAACATTACTTAAAGTCTAAAACCATTTTAACTAGGTAGGTATAATATGATTAATATTTTTTATCATCTGATTTTGAACTATGTCGGCATCACTTTTGTAAACAAATAAGTAATTAGTTACACTTAGTTTTTGTTGGTGTACAACTCAAAATCACTGAATTCTCAGATATGTTATCGAATTCTCTCTCATATAGCTAGGGACAATATATTTTACATCTCAAGTCGTCGAGTCGGCTTATATAATTATACCTTATTACTTAAATTTTTATTTTTCTCAAACAAAGAACCAGAGAGAAATATTATACCATGCATAAATAGCTTTACGTTATCTTGATAAAATAAATCTCTTGCATTCGTGCGTAGCCCTAAAATGTTGACCCACCCAAAAATGTGCTTACCCACATGTCCCACATACAAGGATATTATCAACGTATTTATTATTGTCGTCACAATATAAATTATAATACTTGGATTTAATTTAATAATAATAATATAGTAATATACTGTACAGTGTACAATGTTAGCACTTTAGAACGATGCAGGGAAAAATGTCATAAAATCCAACGTTGGCGCAATATGGAGTAGGTACACGCTTTTCAGAATTGTAAGATCATCGCATTTTATACTGTAGCCATTTTAAACGCCTGTTCACCAAATGAACCAAAGTTAAATATGTTGTTCACGAACGTCCCGTAAATATCATAATATATCAACAAAATATGTTATTAAATAAATAAAAATAAGTGTCGCACCCACGACCTAAAACCGCAACCATAAATAAAAATGATTTACTGAGGTAATAAAATAGTAATAAGAGATTTAAAAAAATTGTTTCCGAGATACTAGATGTGGGAACTTCAAAGAGTGCACCAAAGGACAAGCGCTAAGGTAAAAAAATAAACATATTATTGTTGGTTTCGTTGTCCCTTGTTTATAATATTACCTATTCCATTGCAGAGGATAGACAGGTGGGTTTTATTATAACTTGTAAATTCTTTAATTCCATTATAAATACTTTAAATAGCTTATAGCCATAATATATCTAATGTGTAATGTTAATAATTTGTTTTCCTATATTATAATATACGTAAATTGTATTATCTTGTTGTGCAAATTGAATGAGTGGTCGTGGACAGTGGCGTAACTGGTAAAACTGGCATCCCAGTGTCACTTTTAATGAAAGGGCTTTAATTTATGTTTATTTTAGTTTTTACACTTATCCTTTAAAACAAAATTTGGCTTCGATAACTTATTAACTGCTTATAATAGGATTCTAATATATTTCATGACAGACGAACAAACATTTTTTCAAATTTTGATAATTATAGTAGGTATTTACTAAAGTATTTTGAATTTATTCCATGGATTAATATATGATATTATACTATAGTACCATTAGCTACTAATAAATACCTATTGGCTATTACCTAAACATAATTATTATTTACATTGTAAAGATTTTTTTGTTCGGATAATTTTTTGATTTGTATACAAATCAAAGTCAATGTACAAAAGTTGTGTGTTAAAAAACAAAAACAAATTGGTATATTAAATAATATCAGGTACTTAACGAAAAAACAAATTTTTTTATTTGAATTTGAATCAACGGCCATAAAAATAATTGGATAATAATAAGGGTTAGATAAAATGATTATTACGAACTATGCTAGAACATATTGTTACTTAATTTTAAAGTTTTTTTCATTGCTGTCATTTACCTTCTTATAATTCTTGAAAAAAGTTAATAATATATATATCCCAGATGATTATGATTTTTCACTTTAGCAATTTATCACTGACTGTACAGTGTACACTATTAAAATAATATAGTTCTATATTACATTTGCCGATCGTTAATTTAATAGTACATACCTAGTATGCAATACATTTGTATTTGAATTTTTTATATTTTATACTATTATGACTCTACATTGTGTACCAGCAAATTGGACTTAATTATTATTCACTGTATTTGATGACATTTTTTTCATAAATCAAAATATCCGTTGTGAAATGTGTAATCAAATTCAGAAATATATAAGCATCATACTTAACATTTTTATGTTATCCGTTTTTTGACCTAATCATCCCAAAGATGAAAAAATTTTCAAATTGCGTTTGTATTATTACCATAATATTATTGGGCATTTGCATCATATCTATTATATAATATTTTACTTATCAATATTTGTTTTTCCTTATACTGCTATATCTATACACCATATAAGCACTCCTTATAATATGAAGTACATACAGCATAATAATTTTATAACAATAGTGCACGCATCTTTTCACTTTAAAGGCGCTCTTGATGTGAAAAATCTTTTGATACATTTAATGTATTATTCATAATAATATTTTATACATAAGTATTAAAATTCATAATTTTAAATATTTGTTTAAATCTATTAAATTTGTATTTATTATAAATTTATAATTAGTACAAAAGCATAAAAATCCATTGTTAGATTATACATTAAGCTTTAACCACTGGTCATCATAGAGAATGTGTGATTGAGTAAGATAAATTATTTTATATTCATCTATTTAGCACCACTGTTAATATAGTGGCCTTAAACGGAAATGAATATAGGCAACTCAATCATCAGATGAATTGAAATTGGCATAACCGTTTTTATCTCTTCGGAAAATATGATGTGTGTAATGGCTAGAAGACTGTCTAAAATTGATTTGGGTTATGTCAGTACATTTACAAATGCATTTGACCTTCAAAATCTTAGTTTATAATAAGCCCTAAATAAATATTTCTTGTGATATTAATACTATTAATATTGTAATTAAGTTGCAGCGTATTATGCCGTGTAGATGTATTGTATACAGCAACAGGTGGTGTATTATTTAGTAGGTATGCCCTTTATACTTTATAGTTTAGTTTTAGTGATTCTGCTCAAAATAACAATTTAATTTTTATTACAATATTTTATTTACTAATACCTAAAATATTTATGCCTCACGGCTTGTATATAAAACATATATTTTGAATATAAAATATTATTTTATTTCACTAAATTTGGTTACATATTAGTGGTTTTTAAGTTTAAGTAAGGACATAACTTAAGTACTCAACAGTCAACGCTGAAGAGATAATATTGTGTAACATTAACATTATACCAGGGATAACATTTGTGTATGGTATATTTTTTTTTAAATTAAAGAACTGATCATATTCCATAATTATATTTTTATAAATTAATTACATAAAATAAAAAAAATCTAGGTAAAGTAATTGAACAAAAACATGGTCATACTAGTCAAATGTGCATAGACATTATCTTGCTGATAGAAAAACAAACGCAGTTCGTTATGTATAAAAAATTAAAAATAATATTCAGTTTAATATGATACAAAACTTTGAAAAAAATTATTTTATAATATCAGAATCTTATCTCATAACAGTCACAACAGTGGTGTAACTAGAACTTCTAATGCCCAAGATAATATAATCCGGCTGGAGTTTAGTTTTACAAATTTGGAGGAGGAGTGGATATATGAGTAATATGCACGCGCCCACAAAAATTATCTCTAGATAGTCTAGATCTATTATACCACTGCTAATAGGTGCCTTCTACTATCTATGTGTTTACAACCACAATAATCTGTAGTCCAAATTTCTTGAAAGTCATAAAAGCGAGATCTCCTAATAGTCAACATAATGCTTTTTGAAGTGTAATCGAAAGACAGTCGGAACGACCGATTTTTAGGCCAGAACATTGTAAGTTTTTCTAAAACGGATATATCATATGAATTGTTATTTGTTATTGCCCATTTTCAATAAATGTTGAATGATTTAGTCCATCTACAAGTCTACAACAATAACTTAACCTAACTGTTCCACAATTATGACAATATCTCCAACGTCGACGAACACAAGTAAAAGATAAAAAAACCTTAAGGACCTTTTTTTTATAATCTATATTATATTGTAAGCGTGTGTCAGTCATTAATCACTATTTTTAAAAAGTAAATATATATTATATTATAAAGCAAGTTAATTTTACAATTATATCATTGTTTAAAAGGATTATCATATTTTTTTAATTTGTTATAATAGTGATCTGTTTTTTGGATTCGTGACATTTCTTGAAGGACTTCCTCCTAAAGCCACCCGTACGTATTTTACCGATCGGTACGCCAGTTACCGCTATGCTATATCTATGTGTCTGAAACAAAAAAATAATAGTTACCGTCCAATGGAACGACGTCCACGATATCGTATTTGATATGAATGATATCGAATTGACAAATTTATCATGACTCGGGGCATTGTATAGGCCAGCGGTCGCCAACCGGTGGTCCGTGGACCACTGGTGGTCCGCGGTGAAAATTTAGGTGGTCCGCGGAAAAATTTGAACTTAACTTGCAATATTATTTAATATATATAAATAATATTAATATTAATAATCACTATATGAAAAAGTATAATTGTGTCATGTTGCTGTATCATAAATAAAAATAAAACCTTTTTTACTATTTTACATGTGTACTTTTTTATATTAATTTGGTGTACAATTTATCAGTAGTGGAACGGTATTTATGTAAAAAACTATTTTAAGCTATACGTGGTCCGTAGAATTTGGAGTATGGACTTAGTGGTCCGCTAGGTCTAAAAGGTTGGCGACCGCTGGTATAGGCAATATAGACACATTTCCGTTACAGAACAATAATTTCAATTGTTCAGAAATATAAATAAAATTGTGGCAAGTGGCATATTTACTTCAATACCGTACTTAGAGTTTTTAATATATTATAACAGTATTTAAGTTGTATTCATCCCCTGTCTAATATTTGCAATTCTATAGCTCACATTATACCCCTAATAATAAAATAATAAATGTGTATAGTGTTAGGTATATAAATAAAAATGTTTAAGTAAATACATCACAAATATTTAGCTGCAACGAATACATTATTTATGATATTTTAATATTATTTAATTTGATTTATTGTACTTTATCAAAAATAAATTAAAGTTTTTAAACATTTACTAAACAAAATTGTATTTCTGATCTTTAATTTATTTGGATCTGTTATAATGTGCATCATTCATTATTGTAGCCATTTCTTTATTAATAGTAAGTATATTAATATGAACATATTAAATAATATTACCTAATCTACATAAGAGTTTTTGACCCATTCTCAAGCACAATCATGTTTTCAATGTATACCTTACACTTTACAGGCATAATTAATAAAATCAAATATTAAATAAATTGACTAAAATGGAAAATTATGTGTTTTAAAAAATTGTGCAAATTATTTTAACTTTAATCATATGAAAATGATGAGATCACACACTAAAATTGAAACACCCAAATATCCAGATAGAAGCAATCATCCAAACTTAATAACTTAAAAGGATAATTTTTAAAGTTTTTAATTACCCATCATTAATTATAATGTAAATTAAAAATAAAAAAATATTATGAAAATAAAAATTCTTCATTATATATAACTTAATAATGAAAATTTATATTATAATACCCACTGGGCGATCATTCCTCCCACATGTATGCCAATGCATTATTATTGTATACTATTATACACATTAATTATATTTTACTAGTTATAAAAAACATGTTCAATATATTACAATCTCTAATAAGCATAATCAAAATACTCACCAGAGCACATTCAGCTCATAAAATCAAACATTAATTACATCACTTAAGCTCACAAACAAATAAGTTTTGAGAATTTTGTTTGTGAGCATAACAAAAATCAAAGAATACCATGAATGTTATCATAATAGTAATAAAATCAATTTATGAATTTTGTTTGGAACAAACCCTACACCAAAACAAGAAAAATACTGTAAGGATTTCTAAGGGAGTTTAGTCTTGTAGCAAAAAAAATATACAATGTTTTCGGTTTAATGATTTTCTTTAATTTTAAATTCAAAAGAGAAAATAATAATCATAATCATACATTACACGATAAAATGACAATACTTAAAACAATGAATTTAAACAAAAATATAACATATTATGTAATATATATTATTTGTTTAAAAAATCTTATTTTGACTAGCTTTACACAAATTTTAATTAGAACAAATTTGTATTTAATTAATATTTAATACAAAACGTATAAAAGTTAACTTAAATTGGCTTATAAATTTATACAATATACAAAAAAAAAAAAACAAAGTCTATGTATTATTTGTATAATACATATTTTATCTAAATTTAATTTTGAATTTTGCTAGATTCAATGTACATATACAAAAAAAAAAAAAAATAAAACAAAAACGTCTGCATAAATAAATTGGTTGCTTTGTTCAAGATAAATCAATGTATTTTTTTTTTCAAATAACAAACGTTAGAGTTTTATGTTTTGAGCAATTTATCACATTTCCTCACATAATAATCATTATTCATTTGGAATTATAAATTATTACACACACATATATATATTATATATTATCAAAAAGAGTAGTTAACTAAATTAAAAAAAATATATAAGAAAAAACATATACATGTGCAGATAGTTTTCAAAAATCAGTTCATATTATAAACACAATGCTGACAATATCATAAATCATAAATCATAATTTGTTTTCGAATAATTTAAAAAAAAAAATAATAATAATCATAAACACGTTTATATAGAGACGGTGCTTGTGAAGAGACTACTAAAATGTTTAAAGAGAAATAGACAGAGAATCACATATAGAAATCATACAAACGTATTACGTTCAACATGTTATTAGTATATCATAAAATATTTTAATAGTTAACGAGCAAACTGAAACGCGTATAATTATCGAGTTTCGAGCACGAAAAGGGATGAGAATTTAAACGAATTCGGAGCTCACCAAAGTCTGTCGAAGAAGGGAAAGAGAAAGACAACGACGGCCACAAATTAGACAATAACAATAATAATATTAGTAAAATAATAAGAAAAATAACCGTGTGATAGTAATAATAATAACAATAAGGTCGTTGCTGCGGACTAGATGCGGCGGAGGTTCGGGCGGCGAGCCGTCAGAACAGGTCGGACGACGACAGTGGCGACGACGTCGATGTCGACGACTTATCCAGCACCGGTCGGGTGGCGGGTCCGGCGCGATGCACCTGGAGTTTGCGTATCCGCGACTGGACCGTCTCGCACTTGAGCTCGCTGCACCGGGCGTATCGGCCGCTGCCGCCGTTGGCCTTGATTTCGCGTATCACCACCACGTTGCCGTTGCGCTCGCGCATCAGTTCCAGGCCCACGCACCGGTTGTCCCGTGGTCCGGCCGCATTCAAGACACCGCCACCGGATTTGTCGTCGAACACTCGAAGTCGGGCGGTCGGCCGGCAGTCACCGCACCCGTTTGCGAACTGCGACATGGCCCGGGCCACGGCACCGCTGCACTCCTTGGGCCATTTCCTACGATCGCCACCGGAAGTGTCCCAGACGTTGAAGCACGACGCGGACATCTTTCCCAGCCTCCGGGTCTGCTGCAACAGGTCGGCGGATGTCGGTCGACACCACGACGACGAAGAGGAAGACGAGGAAGACGATGACGACGAGGAAGACGGATGGTCCAGAGAGTCTTCCAGTGATATTATGCTGGACCGGTCGCTGCTCGAATCGATTGAGAACTCGCTGACGGTGTCACTGCTGCAGTCACTTACCGACGAGGTGTCAGCGCTGCTGCTGTTCGGAGTCGACGACGTGGACGGTGCTCGCGGCCGGTGGTGGTATTCCGTGTGATGAAGTAGCTGAGATGACGGTGACGGCGGCGGCGAAGGTTCGTCCACCACGTACACCCTGCGGAACGTAAACGGCACCATGTCACGTCCATCGATACGCGCCAGTCCTCCGACGGGCATAGTCTGCGTGCCGTTGGCTCGGCTCAGAGTCCGGCACGACGGAGCGGCGACGTTGGTGGAAGTTGTAGGTGGGGGCGACGGATTGGATCCATTGACCATCCGTTCGCAGCTGTCTGCCAGTTCACGGTCCAACCGCCTGACCAGCGACTCCATGTTGTCCTTGAAAGATTTGCGCCTAGACGCGCTCATCGCCGGCACGGGCGAGTTGTCGCAACTTTTGGACAGGGCGGCAAACTTTTTCTGTTGTTGTTGGTGTTGGTGGTGTGGTTGTTGTTGTTGTTGTTGGTGATGGTGCTTGACGGCAGTCGTCACGGGAGTGGAGGTGGCAGTGACGCGGTCCACAACGTCAGACAGAGCGTTGGTCACTGTTGCGCATATCGACGAATCGGAGGCGTTACTGCTGCTGCTGCCGCCACCGTCCTGTCCACTGAATATTCTCGAGGGCGTCGTGCATGTCACCGACGTCATCGTCAGCATTCTGTGAAACCAACCGTGTTCCAAGCAGTCCTTGGCAGTGAGGCGATCCCTGCAAATATCATATTATATTAGACTGTGTTTTACAATGTCAAATTTGCATTATTATGGTATACAAATTAATTTTTTCATATCATGCAAATTGAATATTAATTTTGCGGTTTTTTCGTAATGTTTCCCCTTTTACTGTCCAGACATACTCTGACCGGTTTAGATAGTATTAAGATAGGGATCAGCATTGTTATACGCACATTAATTGAAAATGAAAAATAAAAATCGACGAATTTTGAACTGATGACCCACAAATTTAAGTAAAATAAAATATGATCAACTCTATTCAAGGACTATATATAGAAATTAATAGAGGAAGAATTTTAAAACCAAGAGTTGTGGGGTATCCACATATTAAATACATAATATACGTCATAACAGAATCGATGACGACGGATATTAAATTTAATATTTCAACGATTTTCCACGATTTAATTTGTAAAACAGAGTAATAATGATTTGAAAATATATATTTATTTTTTAATAATAAATTACGATGTCACCATCAAAGCCAATTTTGACAGTTTCTCACAAAAACAAAAGTTAAAACTCGTGTATGTCATGTCAAGTCGATTCTCGGTATTAAGAGAAAATCCTATCGGAACTAATCGACTACTGCACTGTTCCCTAACGTATTATTTTATTCCATTTAGGCGCGTTTTTAATTGGTCAATTATCTATAATATTACTTTACGAAATATTATCTATACAGAACACTAGAGCAGGCATCTAATCAAAATCGTATTTAAAACGAAAAATTATATTTTCAATCAAATCATCACACTTATCGATAGTTACATAACCCCTTGGAGTAAACTATAATATTATGTATAATAAATAATATACATAACCGAATATACGTGAACGGATACTAATAATTAGTAATTACGTGTATCTATCTACTTCAAATATTGTAACTAGTTGGACCTACATCATCCAAAACAAAGACGGATGCGTACATGTACATACGTACTATGTGTTATGGAAGAGTTCACCGCGAGTTAATACACAATATGATGGGCGTGTTATACCTTAGAGACGACCAAAATATTTTTTTTCTTCTCAAATCGACAATATTATTGCTTAGGTATATACCTATGTTATTATCTTTTTATTTACTTTCTAGGCGTATCGCGTTGATTAATATTTAAACTGATCACAACCACAGATTCATATTTTATATTACTTAAATTATATGCACCCCGGACAACTCACCTGGGGTTTTTCACCATCAGCTTCTTCATGAGATCAATAGCATCCTCAGATATATCCTGAAATAGATCTTCAGGAAAATCGAGCTTGCATTGTGATATGTTGCAGAACGTTTCCTGTTTGGTGTCGCCGCCAAACGGCGAGCACCCTGTTAACAGTACGTACAATAGGACTCCAATGGACCTGCGACGAAAAACAATACATTATAGCGAATAATCAGTGAACTATGATATAAAGCTTAGATAATATCGTATAGTGGATTCTAAACGTTACACTATTGTGATAAATGTCATCGCATATATTCCTTACCACATGTCGGTTTGAACGTCGATCGGTTCGTAGTTTAGCACTTCGGGGGCTACATAGTCGGGTGTGCCAAGTATTTCTCGTACGTCGGCCCCTTCGCTGAGGTACCTGGATATGCCGAAGTCACATAGTTTTACATCACAGTTTGGGAAGTCAGCAGTCAGTACAAGGTTTTGAGGCTGCAACACACAATTACAGTCAAGATTATAAGATTGTGTTTTATTATTTAATGAAGCGATTGATGGCAGCGAATTATTAATACAGTTATAAAATAATATTAAATAACAAAAATAATTTGGTCGAGGTGTACTTAAAACAATATTATAAAAACGTAAGCGATGGTAAAATCAGTTGTTAAATATAATTTTGAAACTTTTTTTTCGACTAATAGTAACTTTTTTGAAAATTTAATCACCGATATTTATTTCGAATTATAGTTATAGTAAAGTATATAATGATTTTACCCATCACAACGACCAAGACCCAAAACTCGAAAAACGCAGTTTTTCTCTCGATGTAGTGATTTCGCACAATACACATAATAGTAATATTATAGTTTATTTTTAAATTTTATGCTGTGTTAATTGCTAGAGTGGACAACCCGCACACATTTTCATCAGCTGCTTCATCGATTGCGTAACACCATGGACGGACACACACACACACACACACACACACACACACACACACACACACACACACAAGTACTGATTATTTCTGCGGATTCTATCCTGAGGAATGATTAAATTGTTTACAGCACATGTGTAAGTAACATTTAGGAGTATTATTGAAAACACCAGTTGCAAACGATGGTAGTACACACGAGCAAAACCACGTTGTGCAAGACCTATGACGATTAAAATATAAGTTATATAATCCCAGCGTGTGCGATTTCTACGATGCAAATCGTTCAACAATCCAAATTGATGAGCATGGTCAAAGCGTTTAAAATAGGGTCGTTTGATAAGAGAGAAAAAAGTCAAAAATATCTGGCACCAGAAAAAAAAAAACTGTCGACACGTTAATCGGCCGAAGACGAACGCCGTCCGATTTGTAGTCTTGTCAGAAAATGCGATTCCTGCTAGTGTTACGGGTCACATTAGCAACGGTCGTTGTTTTCGTTAATACTTATTATTATTATTATTATTATTATATTCTAGCGGTGGCGTTGTTATATTGATTTCCTAATGTATTTATGATGTATTATTATGTTGCAACAAATCGGACGAGTTTTAACCAATTTGTTTCTTCCAAACCAATTTACTGCATGCGCTACTATATTATATAGTATATACGATGGCCGTAAAGTACCTTCATTTTCTTTTCTTGCGTGAGCGTCGTAAGTATATATATCGCGTTTTGAAACGCATTATGCACAGGCGCACAGAGTCATCTACCGACGCCATCTTTACTTGCGTGTACCTATCCGACCGAACGAGGAAATCGACGAAGAGAGCTTACCGTAACTATATAACACCGAGCAGTTTACGGATGATGGCAAATTGCGATTATCAATATAATTACGGCATTACGCACCTAGCAGTTGACTGCATAAGGTCACGCTCATCAGTTTTTTGATCGCACAAAAGTACGACATATTTTTTTTTGCAGTGATAGCGAACAGTCGGAGGCCAAGGGCGATTTTTGGCGACAGTTAAGAGCGCTAAAAAGATATGTAGAACGAGCGTCGGCATATTTATTAAAATAATATTAATCCTATTATATTGTTGTGGTATAACAATTATTATTTAACTGCAGACGTCCCGGACGAAAATAATAATAGATATAATATATTACAGAGCCACGTAGTACATAATAATATTATAAATGAGACCACGTAACAGCTAATGCGATCGACAATAATTAAAAACTGATAATAATAATCAAAATGTTGTCATTGTCCATTGTTATAAAATGTTACAAAGCTATTGTCCATTGCCTGCAAATGACTAATTGTGGCATATAGTGCTATCAATGCTAACATATTAGGCGATTCTTTTAGCAGTTAAACAATAATTCAAAGAGTATTAAGTTATTGAAAATATTTTTTGTTAAATTGTTTAAAATCTATACAAAATAGCATTTTTAAAGTTTTCACTTTTTTGAATACCTTACAGCATATATTTTCTTTTTCATATATATGTACCAACATTTTTAAGAAATTTCGCCTAAAAAAAGTTTTTTAGAGATTATAAAAGTTGATTTATTAAAAAAAAAATAAGTATTCACTGTTAAGAAAATCAACGTGACACAGTGTACACTGTTCAAATGTAGGTATAATGTTTCAAACAACTCCGATTCAACGACGTGTAGCCCTCCAATATAATAAAATAGTGATGAACTATCTAGATTACATGATTACATGCATCTGTCCAACACATTATAAAAAAATAATGTGCAATCCGTTAATGGTATTTTCCTTAAATATGCGAGTTCATACTTTTAATAGAAGACTGTCGGTAATGATAAATAAATTCGGCCATAAAATCCGAAAGGCTCTCTAATAATATAACCAAACACGGCCACTAACTCGAAAAAACTGAACAAAACAACGTTCTATCAAATATCAATGTTAAATCGCATATTTTGTAGCTTTGTCCGATACGTGTTTGAACCGAGCGAGTGGTGATTTAAATATGTTGAAACTCGAAACGTCAAATTTCCACGTGTTATGATATCTGAATGTACTTGAATACTTACATATTTTTAGAAATGGTCCGACGACATCTGAGAAAGTTTACATATAAGGCGGAGACGCCGTTATACCGACTATATAATATTATATTGCTGTATTGTAGTGACACTACTGTTTTCTAGCGATCTAGTCCGAATTCCAGACACACTCCGCAAACCTGTCGTCAGCGCTCGAGTTTTTGTTTTAATTGCTTTCTCGGACGAAAAAACCCATCGGAGCGTGAATATTAAAACATGAGAACCAGGATGCGTCATTTAATGGGCAGTACTTCCATCGTCGCGCATATATACATATTCTAACCCCGACAACAATGCGTATATACCAATCGCTTGCCCGCACATTAAATTATTATAATATTAACATAGCTGCATCGCAGGACCGAGCTCATATCCTGCCACAGTTCTCACCGGTGCTGCCAGGTATATAATACGTATAAAATAGGGAAGGAACAGGAGAATACGCGGCGCTAGTATACGACTGATTTTTTCTACCGAAATATGTCCTTGTACATGTATAATATAATAATACACTGTATAGTGTATACATTATACAAGCACAGAAGACTGAAATTATATAATGAATTGGGATTTAATTTGTTCTGTCGGTAATAATAATATTAACTCGCTCACGCCGTATACATTTTCATCGACCGTCCCGAATAATCACCAGTCTTTTTGGATTGAATAACATCCAATACATGTTTCATAAAAGCAATCACATCCATTGTGTGCGAACGCCAACAATTTTTTGTCACCGGCGAAGACACGGTGAACGATTTTTAAGCATAATAATATGCTCGTCTATAATAGTATAATGATAAAATATTATAATGACGCTGTACGTTGATATAATTAATTTATGGTGGCGCATATCTCTTGCGTGCGGTTAATTAACAAAACAAATAACGGGCAACTAACGCGACTTGAGTACTTGACAACTAAAACGTGGACCTAACCAGCTGCACTGTGGACGTTAAACTACGAGTCACTTTTCTTGTGTATTGTGGGAGGAGTATAACTATATGCATACATGCGTGTAATAATTTTAAAAAACAATAACTAAACAATTAATACATTATTGTACTAAGCTACAAGCGTATACATAAAATAATAATTATTAATTATTACGGTATTCGAACGATTACAAAAACCTTAAAAGTCCTATTTAATCGGAGGATAGGAGACTATAGAACTATAGAAATATAGAATACAGACGTTTAAAAGGTTTTGTCATAGTCAGACACGATAATTAGAGCATAATGGTCTTGGGAACATAAACGTCTGTAATTAATGGCTATTAAAATTATGAGTATTCTTTCGATATAAATTTCCCAGGAAATACTAATTGATTTGTTGTGTTTGTTTGAAAAGCAATGATACGAATAGTTTCCCATGCGAATCATAGATACACACGATAATATAATAATCATATAAAACAAAAGGTAAAGCCGTGTAAGATACAATAAAAATTAAAAGTCCTATTCTTTGCATTTTTTTCCGATATTTATTACTCATAAAGTTCAGTTAATATAACATTTATTCAATACTAAGATGCAGCTGTAGTTATTTGTGCGCGTGAGATAATTCAACTTGTTCGAATAACGACGAGTTTTTCACTCATTTCCGGTAATAATATTTCCAGTCAAAAATCGAGTTATATCAAGTATAAATACATATTATTTAAAACACTGCATTGTCTCTGGCTGCGAGGTTTATGGATGTCATTTGTACACACACACATGCACACAATACGCATTTCAACAACCTCATTCATCACCACACACTATACACAAGTCCCACACGTATATTGTAATAAGAATATTACACTAATGTAGACAAAAGAGAGTGGGGTGAGGAATAATAATATTATTTATCAGCTGACAAGACGTCCGGTGGCGGTGAAGTTACAGGGAGAGAAGAGGGACGTACTGGAGTTTTAGAATCGTTCGTCCGCTCTACGGTTAACGGATCCTGTGGTTTAACGATTATACTAAAACAAACCAACAAGCTTAAACAACAAATCAGTAAACCTATGTACGGTGTCTTTAAATAATAATAACAATTTTACCATATATTACATTATGATAGGTTATATAGGAAGAACGGAAATTATGGGTGTATTATTATTAGAAAAAGTTCCGAGAAAATGATTTTATCGTTACGTTGTTTTGTCATCTTTTTTTATCATCCTTACCTTGATGTCTAGATGCGCGACGTTTATAGTGTGCAAGTAGTGCAACCCATCAAGTATCTGTCGCATGAGTCGCGCCACCTCTGGTTCAGACGGCACTTCGTCCTTATCCAGGACCATTTGTAGCTCACCACCAGGCGCCCTGAAAACGAACGGTAAAAACTGTTAACAACAGAGATAATTTTATAAATAATAATTTTGGATGTCATCCAGGATATCAAATTCCAGTTAAAATATACAGTCCTAAACTCAAGAGTTAAAAAATAATATTATGTTTTAACTATTAGGTAACTATATATTTATAATGTTCATTGATATATTTTTTTTAAATAATGTTATCTATAACAGTATTATGGTAAAACCTATAATTACTGAAAATATTCTCATTACAGTTCATTTATATTTTCACTAGAAATCTCAAAAAAAAAAACAATTTTAACCATTATTCACACACTAAACCACACAATATTATATATAGGTAGGTACACTCAGTTTTCTGAGATGTCGACCAACCTTTTGAAACCTATTTAAAAAAAAATATATAATATGCATAATATACTCTGTGGGTATGTACACACAGCACACATAAAATATACAACATAAAACAGACAATAAGTGTAATTAAAGAAGTAGACCAACGCGTTTGTTAAAAAAATTCGTACGTATTGTATCGTTTGTTTTTTCTAAAAAGTTTAAAAAAATATTAACAATTAAAATAATAATTTATGTACTATAAAATAATATATGTTAAATGAAGGCCATGTGTGTTATGATGATTTTTATTTTTGTAAGTAAACAGTATTTGCAAATTATGATCATATATTCAACGATCTAATACCAATAAAGTGATATATTGCAACCATAAAGGTAATGTAAGGGATAAATAGATATAAAACCTTCATATACAATAGTTTAGGTTTGAGTTGTACATTTAATTTGCATAACTTTGTTTAAATGTATTGGACTACAGGACGGTTTAATACGACGGTAAATTCCTCACCTAATAATGGCGATTATGAGATTATTCTGCGGTTTCATATATAAATCGTACGTTGCATCATATTAGCATGTGTACTTACAGTTCTAGTAACAATATCATTTCGGTACTGGTTTCGAACACTTTGTAAAGGTTGACGATGCGGCTGTTGTATGTGCAAGCTTCCAGCACGGCCACCTCGTGTAGGATTTCGGGTCGCAGGTCGGCGTTCCGCCGACGTTTCCGCAGGAACTTTGCCGCATACTGTTTACCGGTCTGTTTGTCTCGACACCTCCTGACCGTTGCATATTTGCCCCTGTTATAAAAAAATAACCGAGAACGTTAGTTTACAGAATGCATAATATATTATTTTACATGAATACACATAACACCGCGATTACGGTAAATATTGCAATGATATGCGGCGCTGCGTGAAAAACGTAAACATTACAATGACGTAGGTGCTGCACTGTTGTATAGTAGATAGGTATATTATACCTGAAATGGATGTATGATGACATAATAATACAATGCGCATAACTTTTCTCTATGAGCTATTAATTAAAACCCCAAAATCCACAAAACGCCGTATACCAAATATAGGTATAAAAGTATATATATATATAGGTACTTATAGTTTTCGGTAATTGCGCATTTCGTCATCAGTGCGAAACACAGAGGTGATATACTGCAGCATTTCGATTATAATAATACATAATGATGTAGTTATAGCCGATACGTACATATAATAGTTATTCTACAAATTCATACCAAACGTTCACGCCCCAAAGATTATCGGGCGCCGCGACCGGACGTCGATTTCGTCATTATTGCTTACCTTTGAAAATAATAGAAGCCGTAATATAGTATACAGGTAGCAAGCGATTTGCACAAGTCGCAGCGACAACGCGATTCGGACGAGAGGTATATATTATATTGTAATGGTCGCGACGACAGGAAGTTTTCGCGCGACGCATAATGAAGGGGCCGCGGTCATATATAATAATATAATAATGTGGCACACACACCTTTTTAAAACAATGACGATTGCAGCTGGAGAAAACGAGCGCGAATTTAAATTGGACGTTTCGATTACAAACCTCGGACGCACCTAGCAGGGTCGCTCAGTATATATTATTTATTCCGCCTACATCACCTCGCACAAACGTACAGACTAATATTATGATATCCATTATTACGAATAGTACGACATTCGACGATTTTCCCAGCAATTCAATCATCCGATTGCGTATACTAGAGTTGTATAATAGATCGCCACGGATACGTTATTTTATGACATTAATTAGGCACATACACTGCTGCAGAAAGGACGGCGCTATGGTTCAAAACGGGAAAACTCGTATATACCTATATAAAGAAACGCCACACACGCGCGCGAGTCTCTCCGATTTCCTCGGACGTGCGTATACCTACTACCGGTTATGTATATATATACATAAACTGTTTCATCGTCGTCCTACTCGTCCCGCAGTCTTTCGAAACGTACACACATCTCGTGTATTACGGTGGCGGAGACCATATAATAATAATAACAATAAAAAAATCGGAATTTGCGAAATTTGCGAAATTTGCGAAATTTCTCGCGACGAGTGCGGCAAAAAAGGCCGCGGCATTGCGACACGTATCGCCGCGCCGATGGCGCCAATCAAGGCCGCTTTACGCACATCCTACTATACTTATATATATATTGACGCGTGTGATACAATAAGTAATGTAATATATTATATAGGAACAGGATATGAGTACGCACGTCGACGAGAAAAGTTGGCCACTCAATCACATATACATGCCGCTTTTGGAAAAATGCCAGGCACAAAGTTTACGCCGAAACGTAACGCGTGTAAAATATATATGATAGAATATTATTGTATATAGGGTTTAAAATTCTGTCGCATATAAACACTGATGTAAGTGTAGCATATTTTTTGAATCAAATAGAGTAAACGGTAATACTGTACAATCCGCAGTGACAGTTAGGTTAGTAGAGGAAGAGTAAAGTTGACAGCACTAACTATAACTTTTAACTTATATTTATCTGCAGCGGTTAGTCCTTCCCCGGAAAAATCTTGTATAGATACTACAAGTACACTGGTTGTACCATCGCCAGAGATGATATCTGTGGGATAAATACATCATAATATAGTAGTACCCGCATAAATAATATATAATATAACATACGAATAGGCCGTGATAACAGCCACCGTCTGTCGAACAGACGTAGTTATTGTATATTATTTCGTTATCGCGAATCGTGATTTTTATTTTTTCTGCACGACATTTTATCGACGAACGATTCTCAGGAAAATTCCAATTGCTTATATATATAGGAGGTACGTGTCATCATAATATATACATACCTACGGTGTGGCGTATACGAAGACACGTTATATTGTCAGCGACATAAAGTTGAAATATGGACTTTTTCTCACGTCGAAGTATAGGTAGGTACTAACTACTCGTCATCGTTTCGTCACGCGTTAACCCCGTTTTACCAGCGGAACGAAATCTTCGATTTATATATATATATAATATTATATATCTAGTGTATCATTTTGCCTCCGACACAAACGCGGCACAACGAGAATAATACATTATATATAATGTATGTATACGTATATTATAATAATAATGCGAAATCACTTATCCACACTGCAGACACGACTGCGCAATGGCCAGCGATATTAAATATATAGGATCGACGAGATGAGAGGACATCTCGGTGAGATTTATAACCTTAGCGGTGTCGGTACAAACGCGCTTCAGTCGTAAAACGGTCGAATGCGACAAATTTATTTTTCACCTCGTCGCGTGTCAAGGTTGAATTTATTTTTTAAGTACACCGCCACTGCCATCATATAGACGTATATGTACTCATGTGCATCGCCATTAGTATATCTATACAAGTATGATATATAGGTAAACGACACTTTATAACTGCAAATACAAGTGAAGACGCCCATGGGAGAAACAAACACTTTTTGGTCCAGGTTAAGCACAAAATATAAATTCTCTTCATTTATTAACGCAGTATATTGCACCTATACATACTGTTTTAATTTAACCCACCAAACGCATATTCGTTTTCGATTTTTTTTAACAGTTTAATACAGAACATGTTTGAATAATCCGTTGTATTTGCGGCGGCGACTGAATGGTACCCTTGCAGTGGTTACATATTATTATCATATACAACAATTTCTGGACTAAGTGAGCGCGTAGAAAAAAAATACTTTTGGTCTTTGGTCGAAAGTTGACTTGCATATATCTGTTTCGACTTTCTATTCGACCCGCAAGCATATATTATTAAATACATCATTATGTTATAAACACCTCGAAGAACCAAACCGACCGTGTCGCAGATTGATATCGCCCCCTATTATAAGACAATAAAATAATATACGTTAACGTGTATATGTTATTAGGCAGAAATGCAGAATCGACGGAGGGCGTATATATTATGCATGTAGGAACTGCAGTTATTCAAACAAGTATCATTGACGAGAAAATAATATAATTGCTATATACCTATGCCTTATATATATATATACAGTGTACATTCACAAATCAAAAGTGTTTTTTTAACACCGTATAATATGTTATTATAAAAGGTATGCGATGGAAACAATCGCTAACGAAAATACTTGGTTCCATACCCACTGTAACATATTAATATATTATGTATATATATTACACCTATATTACCTACAGCATAATAGCTGCGTCTAGTGTGCCGCGATGAAGATCGGCCACACAAAACACATTTATGATGACCGAATAATAACAATAATAATAATAATAATAACATGTACCCGCCAAACTTCTATAGAACACACATAATATTATAGAAAACGGTTTATTGTGCAACGTTACATTGTCGCCGGATTTTCAACTGCACATATTATACACTTTCACTGGTTCATAACGCTATGTTGATAACAATATACAAATGATGTTTATTATCATCACGTATACACGCAGAGTTTAGGTGAGATATAATATATAATATGTAGAGTGTGTCCCTCATAATTGTATACATTATTTTAACTACAAAGTCAAAATTATTAATGATGGGTCCACATATACTGTACAAACACAGACGTTTGTGAAGCGGCCGAAAAAAAAGTAGTTTCGACGCAATTGTCAACACAACATGTTTTTAACGACGCCGATAGACTCAAATATTTTCGATTTGAATTTGAAAATAAGGAAAAATAACCATTGCACCCTGGACAACCCGAGTCGGGTCTACCTAATCGATGCAATTAATTATGAAAAGTAATTTTTAAACACATAATATATTTATTAGAATGTAACGAGCATGATCATAATGAGTGTAGGGTATAGGTACGGTTTACGTAATCGGTACGATTCATGATTAATTTTTTTAACAATATAAAATCATGATACACAGGTATGTACACAGGTATATATTTATATATATATTTATCACAATCAATTATGCAAAAAACGAAGACATGATATAAACTGAGAAAGAAACTAATTTGACGTGTTAATACTATTGTGTAGGTACTAGGTACATACGCAGTATATGCACAATATATTATAATACAGGTACAGCGTGTCTAAACTAATCATCGAATAAACTCCAGACGACGACTTAATCGATCGTTCCGATCACCACACTGCGTCTCCCCTGTCTACTATAATAATATAACCGGGTTAACTACAATCGAAAACTTTGACGGACAAGCTACAGCGCGCACGTCCGCCTGTGCGACGCGGAATTAGGTCTCGTCCGTATGGTCTTTATCGCGTCGTGTATACTTTCTAGACGAGAATGTCTCGACGCGGCCGATAACGAATAGAGAACGACATGATGTATGGTTGCGATCGATGTAGGTATAATAATATTTTAGGTATACTTGATAAAAACTATAGGCAAAAGACTGTCTGAGCGTTCAAAAACTACTACCCGCGGGTCGTCTATGGAAAATCGGAATCAAAGAGAGAAGAATACGACACCTATCCGGCGGTTATATATACGTGTACATCATAGACATAGCAAGCGCAATTTAAGGGATGTTAAAGAGCACATCTACATCAAAGAGACACACAGTTGTAAAAATATACCAAATTATCGTTTATATATTTTATATTTTATTATCTACTTACTGGGAACATTTTTAAATTGTTATTTACAATTTCCCAAGTACCTAAATATAAGTAAAATTTTTTAAATGCATAGATACCTCAATATAAATCTTTATATTATTGAACACTTGGTATTGTATTATTTTTAATACATTTAATACATTTTATATTGTACTATATATAATACATTTGCTACAGTTTGAAAACACTTCATGTTTATATTTTGAGTAATATTTCATAATATTTTACTTTAAGTTAAATGATGGTAATCAACTAAGGCGATAAATTACATGATTATGTCCATAGAGAACTTAATTCAGTCTTAATATTGAATTTATTTAAGGTATTATCATATTATAGATCATATATTATATAAAAGATATAGTTATTCCATGTAATATCTCTTGGGAAGACTTTTGTTTTTGCGCGGCCTGTTTTCAGATATCCTATACATCATAACACGGTTGTATCGTATACGGTAATACCTTTATATGCTGGCTCACAGACCGCAAGTTCGTGACGATAATCGTTAAAAAACGACCTTCCCCGGACGCGAGTACTATATTATATACATATACATTATTGTCATTGCTACTGAAGTGACCCTCCCTTTCCACAGTCTTGTATAGCAAACAGGAATACTCGCGACGCAAAACGGTATATGTTAGCGCGCGTCCCGCATACGCAACTAGGCGATGAGGTCATTCAGCGTTTAGGTCCGTCCGAGAGGGAAAGAAAACGATTTATTATTATTATCATAATATATTATATAGGTACACACACGGCTGTTGACCGCATTTTGTCAGGCAAATTGAGTCGTCCGACGACGACGGTCACGTGGTATTTTACGCGCACAGCTATTAATAATAGTGCTACTAGGCATATAATATTATCGGCATTGTCCTTGCCCAGACACTGAAAAAAATTATTTGTGGTCTATTTTTTTCACTCTACCTGTATTACTGGTGGTAAATAGTAATACAATAAAATTCTATTATTATATACTACCGCCGACGCCAATCATTCCGCGTCTGATTATGCAAACACACTATATCGTCACCGTAGTACATTTCGTTTCTTTTGTTGTTGCCATTATTATTTTAATCGCGAACGCCCACTCCTCCAAGCAATAGCTCTGTCAGCCCGACAGGAAATGAGGCAGGGCGCAGGTTTTCACAGGGGCGTGAATTGGAAGTAGTCGTTGGAGTCCGGAGACTTAAACGCACTCGGTAGCAGCAGATTAGTGAAAAAAAAAAAACATTATAACACGGGATGAATTAGCAGCTTTTAAACATATGTTAGGATTTGCGGGGTGAGGACTCAATGTGCGTGCTAATCAGATTAAACACCTTTAAATAGGTTGATGTTTACACACTGCGTATCCAGAGCATATATGATCAAGATTATAGGGCAGACTTTTATGTAATTACATATTTTTACTATTAAATAAGCGTATGCTGCACTGCGCAAGTCTGATAATTATTTTAATTCCATATTGAACCCCGCTGTACAGAAGGTATTGATTTTTGTTTTAATAGTGCCTGTGGGAAGTGTAAAATTCATATTTTTGAGAAATACAACAATATCTATAATATCTACTACACCTTTTTTATACCTTTATACACAAATACACATATAACATTAAATAATATGTAAAAAAACCAAATGTAAAAAATTAAGTTATTAAAATATTTAATAATTCAGCACAAAGTCTCGGCCTGTCGTATACGTTTTTATATAATAGCACTGTAATACTACTACTACTTATACCCAGTCTCAAAATAATACGCGTTATTAATTAATGATTTCAATTCTGTTCCACGAACAAGAAATATTACGCTACAGCATATGAAACGAACGAAAATAATTAGATAATATATATAATGTATACATCATACCATTATGTTTTTTCATTGTGAAAAGCGATATAATAAATGCGTTAAACATACAACATGGCGATAACGGGAAGCCACAACAGCAAAAATCAAACACAGGTTAAGTTTAACAACAATTATTTGAAAAAATATACGTATACTAAATAATTAGTTAAGGTTATAATTTCTCGAAAATGGACCAGGCGGACAGCGTCACAACGGACAACAGCCAGTCTGTGCGAAGGGTGGTCACTATTGTAATGAAAAGTTGTGTTTGTATATGTAACCATAAGGCACGACGCCCTCACACACTCACACATTTATATACATTTTTTTTTAATTTTAAAATTTTATAAATTTACGCTAAACAGCTTTTAACACTGGTATCAACAACTGAAAGAACGATATATACATAAATAGTTTTGACAGTAAAATAATGACAAGGGTTAATATAATAAGAGAGAGAAAAAAAAGAAAATTTTATTTTATTCCATGGTTTCAAATCGGATTTACGTGTGTATAATACCTATAATCTATATATTATATACTCAGTACTCATCACGTACTTTGCATTGTGCGAGTGTGTATTACTGTAAGAAAAATACGCATACGCGTTGAGGGAGAGAAAGAGTGAGAGAGATAGATATGACAGTTATTGTTCAATCATTCTGCACACACATATGACGACTATAGTTTGTACACAGAGATCGCATATATATATATGTATTCAAGAAAGAGACTTGCACGTCCGAAAGGACATCGGACCGTCTGTTGTCGGGTCAAGGACACTATACGCTGCTGCTGCCGTTGCCGATGCGGTTTCCAATGGTCGCACATCGCCGCCGTCGCCACCAGGACGTTGACTTTACCTCCTGCTCCGCAGCCACCACTACAGCCACCGCCGTCACACTTAAACTTAAGATACCCTCCCTCCCTCTACCGACACCCGCCATTATTATTATTGCTAATATAACGATATTCTCGATCGCAAACAATAATAACATAGTTTATTATAGTAACTATACACGGTCCCACACGGCACGTAATACAATCATACAATATAATAAATTATTAATAATACACCTATTTAAGGGCTATTAACAAAGTTGAAAAAGTTATTATGATGTTGATTGGTTTTCGCGGTTTATGAGTTGTAACTAAAGGCCAGACAATGACATTTTTCGAAGTTTTCGTCTCTGCGAGTTAGGAAAAGTATGTAGTATACTTGCCTACCTACATACATACATATTTCATACATCAGATTTAGATTTCAGCCGTGCGCGCGTGCCGTACAGTCTAATTGAAATTAGTTGCGAGCACCACCAAAGAGGAAATGCGCTGCAGCCCGGAAACGGCAGCGGCGCGGATCCGAAAAATCCCCGGTCGCTGACATTACCCGCGCTCACTACAATACAATGCGTAAGCATCACTTAACCATAATAATATAACATAATATGAGACATCTCCCCCAACGGCATCCTAGTCATCTTAATACGTGCCATAATGTTCTAATTGTCAGGCTAATTATACGTAATTTTATCTCGTTTGTTTCGCCAAAAATGGTACGTTTTTGATATCCGAATGTTTATATCGATCGTTAAAATACTTCATCAATTCGTTGAGTTAAAAAGTGTATACCTAGTCAAAATATTTTGACTTATGTAAGAGAAGACATAGATTTTCTCAACAGCTGATTAGTTTTTTGGAGTGAATACAACACAAAAAACATTTAAAATTATCGATTTGTGTATATTTTGTACATAATTCATCATAATAATTTGGAAAAATGATCATGTTTATTTATATCTAATTAAACATTATTTATTTACAACAACAAATATTCAGGGAGTATCGTTTACACAGGTAGGTAGTATTAATTTTGGTTAATGTTATAGTTCGTCGCTCCTATTTAATAATAGCGAGAAGTTCAGCGTTTACAATATGTGAAGGTATAAAGATTTAGTACATCACGCAGCCAGATTATTAAATTTCAATCATACTACATATACCTTCTAGTCTTTTACTATAAATATGTATTATATAATATTCATTGATCCCTTCCCTAATGACCAATAAGGTAAACTAAAAAATAGGTGTGAGCCGTGAAATAGTTAGTGAAAAGTGGGTCACGTCTGATATGAAAAGTTTGGGAACCACTGATCGCAGATGTATATTATTAATTGAATATTACAAGAGATTGTATACACAAATCATAGACACATATTTATGGTTTTCCATACAATGTTATAACAGGTATAATAAATATAATATTCACCTGTATTATAATAGGTTGTGCATAAAATATACGAGTTTAAATTTTTGCGACCCAAATGATACATTTCATATTTTTTTTAAATAAATTATGTTTGCTTGTATATTGCATAAATAGGCGTGTTTCTTGTCACTTGAATATAATAATTGGATGAAACAATTCAATTACACTATAACAGTAATTATTCAAACGTAATAAAAATGGTGTGGCACAAAACGTGATGCACTCCTTTTGCTCGTTTTCCACACATGTCATAACAAACGTATTGCAGTGTTTACTGAAAGACAAATGCAGTTTGTCTAATGAATTACATATTATACATAAATATAAATATGTCCAGTGTGTGTATTCACATAACCCGTATATTCACCGCTGTTTACCATAGTGGATAACAACGACAATTATTACATTATCTTTCAGTAATCGCATTCACATAATTTTATTGCATAGGTATTATGTATTACCATATTATAAAAAAGCGCATCATCATAGAACCATATATTGTTATTTTATTTCATTCCTTGCAACAATGTGTATTTTTTTTTATCGAGATCTCGATCACATACACACACTGTGCAAAGTAGTATGTATATAGGAACGTCTGATGTATACATATAGGTAAACACACATATGCTGTACATATACTCAAACACAAGGACATGGGATCATTTTCTATCAGAACGCTGCATTTTCAATGTTTAAAATATACAATTTATTTAACGAACCAATTACGCAACTTAGATCTTACGTGAAAGTACATGTTCAAAATATTAATAAAAATAATCTTGAAAAAAATTTCAAAACTTGGCCGTCGGAACAAATTCTGCAGACGGCAAAACGAGTAGATATATCGTGCACAACTAACCAGAGCAAATCGAAGTTTAATGAAGATACGACTCTAGCAGGGAATAATTCTATTCTATTGTTCAATAACATAGACGACATAGAAACTTTATACATTTATAGTAATTCCTCAACTCTAGAAATGTAAGAACAACGTACCTTTTACCCATGGGTACAATCAAAACATATAAATACAGACACTACATCAAATACAATTATTTTTTATAGCTGGTATATCAACTATCATTTAACGAATATCCAAAATATTAATAATATTATAATTTGATTGATAATCACGAAAAAACGCATGCTCGATCGACCGATACGAACATACGTGAATGGGTGCGTTTTTTCATAATTGTAATATAGTAATTAAATTGAGATACTATATACACATTAAACCCAAATTAATAAAATATAAAATTTTATAATTGACACGATTTATACACAATCTTCGGATCAATGATATTTAAAAAAAAACTTATGATTATAGAATTTCAAGCAGGTATAAATTAGTGAAAACAAAATCGAATACTTAAATAACGTAATGCGTGCACTAATTTTTGTCATCAGCCGTACATAGTATGTACAAAAACAGACTAGTCGTAATAAATGTTTCTCTTCAAAACGATCGCCACATAGGAAATACAGGGTATTAAACGAATGTTACCCGTTTCTTCTAATCGTAGTTTTATCTCACGTAAAATCCCGTGGCAGACGGAGGCGATAAGAAATAACCCTCAGATACGCGCGGCCGTTGCACTGTCGTATAATAGGAACACAATAGTACATTACGCGAATGACATTTCCACCGACAAGAGATGACTATGGCGTCGAACCAGTTGGCGTGGGCGACAGTGCGACACACACACAAACGAGGTGCATATATACGTGTTTAATGAATAATTAATAGCACATACAATCGTCGTCCGTGTTCGCAATGGATATTTTTTTATTTTTTTTTTATACATGTAATATAATATATTTCTTTCCCTCACCCGGTGTTATCGTTAAACACGAACCACCGCCGAGACCCACAACTCACGCGCGCACAGAGGTGTTATTAATAGATCCGGGGCGCAAATGGACCGCGGAGCTCTGAACGGAGAAACACAAGAGACTATAATACAAAATTATAATGTCACGGCCGGACGACAAACAGCCGTAGGTATTATAATAAAATAATAATGTATATAGAAAAGAGAATAATAAACCTGTTCCAGACTCAGGGTATCGACGCGGGCAGAGGGCAAAACGAAAACATTCCCGCGGGAGACAAAAATAATAATAATGATACGAGCTGTTGCTATATCATATCAAACGGATAATTGGTAAAATATAATTTTTTTATGGAAATGAAAATTTCCTGCAGACCTACAGTGTTGGTATAACACATAGTAAATAATAATAATTATAATTATGCTCGTGAACAAGATTCAGATAAAACGACAACGGACGGCCGGCTTACGGTTTCCTGCGGGAAACTGCCGATGCTGCAGCGATGGGACGTATACAGGTACATGATATTATGTAATATCTAATTTAAGGAGGCGACGTTCGATACAAACCCGTCTAGCGATGTGTACTAGAATTTCGATCGCCGGTTAAACGCCAATACGATTATAACAATTACGTCCATAACGTTTTGGGTTACGTAAAATCCTTTCCAAAAACTAGGAATAAGTTTAGGACACCGCCTGTTCCTTGGAGACTACTACATATGTGATTCATTATACTTCATCAGTCCCACGGGACATGATTGACCCTTAAAAACAATCTGGTAAAAATATATGGACTGTATCATGGATATGTTATGTACGGTATACCTACGTATAATACAAGTGTAAGATATCTAAGTGAGGAATTGTGTGCGTTATCTCTGGTTTCGAGAGTGCAACGTTGAAACTTATTTTCATACATTACTCACACAGTTACACACATGCACAGGGACGAACAACATGACGAAATAATTCGTAGTCGAATTAATTTTATTTTACGGATTATATTATGCTATAAAAGCGTAAAAGATAATGAAGTTGACTATAATAATATTACATAAGTAGTACAAACGATGCGTAGCGGGAGTCGCAAATGACACATTACTGCATGTATGTACATGACCAATATTGAACAGAAGGGGGAATTATCTAAGCATGCGGACGAACGAATAGTTTGCTTTCATCGCGTTACACTATGTTTTTTAAATAATTTAAGGCACAGACAGCGTATAGACGAGATTTGCAATATCAAATTGAGTCAAGTTATGGAATAAATCAGATGAAATAAAAAGTTATATTTTCCATTCAATTATTTACACATGCCAATGTGTTATGGATACAAATACTTAAAAATCATACACTTGCTACACACAATCAAAATAGGTCAATAAATATTTTGTTTGTGCTTTATGAATGTTATGATTATAACCATGATAAATAATAATATATTATACATATTTCTTTAAACAAAGAATATTTGAAAAAATATAGACCTAAAGAGAAATTGTAGGCGTTTTGCAATGATTACCAAAACAAAGTAAACGGATAAATGGTCGACCACTGGCCATTTCAATACTGTATATATTAATGTCTACACTCTACGATCAGTGTAAACACTGACCCCGCGGAAAATAACTAACAACTTCATCGATATAACACACGAGTTTATACTTTCTAATTATTTTTATGGATATATATAAATTAATATAATTATTATTATAAACGTACCTAGGTACTTGTATTTTCTAACGCGTAACGTATAAATTATTTCTATACATTGCATACGCATAAAAACGAAAAACATTGATTCAAAAACAATAACAACTTAAAGGTAGGTAGGTACTAATATTAAAAAAAAAAAAACATAATTCAATTAAACAGTTATAAAATTATATTCGGTAATAAAACGAAAAAAACGCTAATTGAATCGATGTTCATGTTGAACACAACAACAATTATTATATTACAAAGGAAAAAGATAATATTAAAAACATTAAATATTCTAAGTGTTGTTGTACACGTATACTGCAGCACATATATTATACACGTACCTACATGGTGTATATAGCTTACGGTCGGATATTATTGGCTGCCGTATGCGATTTATTTAAAAAAAATATATTTAAAAAACACAGTTTTGTGAATTACATCAACAACAATAGAGCATATATTGTATATATAAATATGATATACAATAATGATATTGTTGACTAGGCAAGGTCGTCCCAGCCGTTTATGTGATCCAACGTTTTCGCAATGTCGTCTGGCTAACCGTATAAGGTGTCAGCAACAACATCAGCAGCAGTAACCGGGAATTACGACCGGTTGACCGATACGCAAAAAAAAAAATAATCATCATTAATAATTTTATAATAGTATGATCGACAACGATATTATAATATACGCGTAGTATTATAATAGAAGTGTTGTTTGTTGGCACACGCCGTTTTTGTTTATCGTCCGTCATATGAATAATAATTTAGTTTTAATTCATTTATAAAAATATGTATATTGGTCGTTATGGGTGCACGCCGTAATACGTGTAGTAACATTGTATATTTTTCGATGAGTGTAAAACAGACGGCCTGCTGCTGGTTCCACATCTGTGGACTCACACCTGCGACAGATGGCCTGGTTGCCGAAAGAAGACGACGATATCCTGTGATGTTTGCGGTATTTTTACTTAACGGTTTTTGAAAATTAATTCAACGAATACACACTAATACAGTAATATTAGAATATTATTCTGATGATCGGCTATATGTTTTAATGAACACTACATAATAATTACGATTTCTTTTAGTATTTTGACATTTCAGCGACATCTGTCATGCGATTCATTTTGTACTTACGAAATTATAATGTGATACCCACTAACTTGTTTTCAATATATACGAACTAATTTACTACCTATGTTGGAATTATGATTTATTTTGTCTCGATGTATCAAATATCCAGGTAATTACAATTAAGATTATTTAATCATAAGATGTAAGATTATTCGTTTTAAAATATATCAGTCGTTAGGTTATTCATGATTAAGATCTGAATAACAGAAAAATTAATAGATGTTATTGTCCTATACCAACGACTCGTACGAGAATTGATGCAGGAGCGTTAGCACAGACGATGACATAAAAAATAAGAGTATGTCCGATTTTCGGGTGGGATCTGGCCACATATATGGTGGAATGTCAAATTTCATGGTTTTGTTGGTTATTAATTTATGATACATCAACTTGGACGAGAATGACCAAACATGTTGACGACAGTGACACATAGACACAAAATATAATAAAAGACAAAAATCATAACAAGTCTCGAAAAAAAAAGACTTCTTTATTTTCAAATATCTTTAATTGAGACTATTAAAAATAAGTACCTACCTAATTCATATATTAATGGCTGGTCAATAAAAACATGTGATATTATTATATCCATTTGATTTATTGTTAATATAATAAGTAATTCAAATTCTTATGAACATCTACGAGATACTATCTTAGTAGCTCAATGACTACTGTATTTGAAAAATATCAATGCTCTTAAGAACTTCGGACAAATTGTACGATAAAACAATCACGGTTGTCATTAATTTACTGAACGGTTTTTACCGGTATTTTAAAGGCATAACATGACAAGGACGTCTCACAGCCATCCAAAACAAATATTTAACATGACCCACATGTGTATAGTGCAGTAAACCGATAAGTATAGCGTTTTTTCTATTTTGAGGCTGAATGCTCGTGTAACCTTTAGACTATATATATTATATCTAAATAACAACGATTGATAATACAATTGGAGCAAACTGGTGTAGTATTGTTATTTTTTTCGTATAATCTTCACAGCTGCATTATTATCAGGTCTGTTTTCCGTTTGGAAACAACCGTACCGACAGTGCGGTGTTCCACACCACATAAATAGTTATATACTTTCGGAGATGGTTTGCTACAGATGAAAACTGAATATATAACATAAACACAGTAAACGTTCCTTTGAATCGATTTTCTTCTGGTACCTATAGGTTCTATTTTCGGCTGGCTTCCTTTTATCGAGTTTATAAAAGTTTAAGCGTTCCGAACAAAACTTCCAAAATTACTTTTTGAACTCTTCGTTACAGCTGTCGCATTATTGCAAGAAGTTAACTATTACAGGAGCAACGTGATTGTATACAGAGTTATCTTTGCACAAAACTGTAAAGTAACATATTATATATAAGATATTAATACAATTATTCTATGATATATAATATAATAATTAAAATCATTATCTGAAAACTCGATTGTATACATGTTTCAAATATCTAAACATCACAAAGTTTACGCTAATCAATTATTTATTTGAAAATCTATAGGTTCTCTGCAGGTTAACACGAGAACTTTAAATCCAAGAATTTAATATTTAATTATTGTAGGTACACGAAGAAGATGGGGTCATGAGATTTTTTCACACTATTTGCCGGAATATATATGTTTCTGACCACGGTTCCATTCTAAACTAACTGTTTAGGAAAAACTGTTACACACGTCTTCCATGCCAATAACAAAGTTGCTTGATGTTGGTTATTAGACGCGATAACCCATTGAGGTACTCCATCACATGAACGCATATAATACATATATACAATCTCGGCTGGCCACATCTCAGCTGCTGTTTCCGATTTCTCCGCAGTTCAGTGACTTTCTTTCCCCTTCCCATCTGTCACCCTATTTCTAGATGAGCAAATCTGGTTTTTGCTGAAGGTCATACAATTTTATCGGATCACTAGGACACGATACGAATACAATAAAAAAATCTACTATAATATTCGAGAAAAGAATAACTGGAATAACCTATTACCAGTTGTAGGTAACGAGTGCAAATAAGAAGTTACAGCTAGTTATAATTAATTTCAATTTTAAATCAGAGTAAAAACTTGCACAAGCAACATTAAGTGTTGAATTCAAAAGTACTTACTATAAAGTAGAAAAAAACATTGCATTATAGTTTGTGAATGCAATTAGTCTTAGGAAACAAAAATACAATTTATAAAACGTCCTAGTTGAGAAATGTAATTTATTTCACTTCAAACATATTTGGAGTTGGGTATTAAATTGCAATAGTAATAATTATGTGACATGAATATATTTATTCAATAAATGCAAACTACGTGGGATACAATAAAATGAAATGTATTTATTGCATTGTTGCACTGTATAAAATAAAATTTGAATAAAAGTAACATAATTGTACCAGCAAACTTATTCTATTAATAATGATAAATATACTTTAAACTTGATTAATTGTATAATAGTTGACTGTATGATCATAATGATAACATTAAGTTCAGTATAAATTAAAAGTGCCTAAGTGTTTAAATAATGAATATCCCTTTGCAAAAAAAAAATATGTTTTTTAGAGATACATATAGGTACGTCACCATTATGAAACATTGGTAAGGCATATTGATCGATTGCATCTTGAATATTGATATTAAAATGTATCCGACATATACATCCAATAAGTGATAAATATTTAATATATTTTCTCTAATTTATACCTATAACTAATTTTAATAATATTTATGCAAAAAGTTAATGTTTTATGACTGACGAGTGCAAAAATTTAGTAAAATAGCATTAATAGGTACTTATTTATTTATATGATTAAAGATAATTATTTAGACATACTCATACAGATGTTACCAACATAATGGTATATATGAGGTTTGTCATCATAACCGGTATAAATAACCCTTACGAATGCAGAATAATCATAAACACGATTTTTCTAAATAATATCAGGTTAATACTACGACAAAGAATGGGGACGTCTCTGAGTTGTATATGCTTCAAATTAAATGTATTTCGTAATAAAGACATTCATGCGTTATGTATTATTATACAACTATAATATACTATTCACTAGTCCGAATTGATCGATTTCGTGTAGGCTCAGTGCAGCAATAAGTAAGCGCGTTACATCATCCGAAATCGGTATCGTGACCCGCTATCGTTTTGGAGAAACGTCGCTCATCTTTTTAGCTTTACATATAATAAATCATAGTAAAAGTTTGTGATCTACTGATCTGTTTTTAAGCTAAAAAAAAATCACCACGATTATATAGAGATAAAATTTCGTTTAAATGTAATTTAACTTTGCGGCGCAGTTATGCAACTATAATAGAGTAACGCATGTACCATGCTGTAAAATATAAACATGTGCGCAAAAAAATAAATAAATAAAAGAAGACCTTCGACCCTTGGTTCAATGCAAGCTGCACACATCGTCATAATACTAATACATTATGAAGTATACAACAATGTCAAACGAAAATGTATTTAGGTATAGGTAATTGCCGTGACAACAAAAACACCAACAAAATGTACGTTGTATACTTATTTAAGCGATAGGCCATAAAGGCAAACCGTTCATATATGTTCATATAAAATAGTACACAATATAAGAGTTACGTAATCCTGGTAATGTATACAAATTGTGTGTAAAATATGTTTAATGTATACATAATATCACTCGCGTAACCCAGTAATGATGAGTTATCTCCATAGCGCGGTTTTCTGCTAAAGTGTTATACATTACACATGTACCTATACACAGTGTGTAAATGTGGTCATTGCGACATCACCTCTATAATATAGCTCGAATACTTAAAATTATCACCGCACTTCGGATTTGGTAAGCAACTGCAGGTTTTATATATACTGAATTTCAAGAATCTACAATATTGAAACTCATTTTAAAATTATGAAAGAAAAATTTAATGATAATAATATGTCTTTTTATACACCTACCTACTATAATAGCTTTATTATAGAAGTCTCATCAAAGCAAATCGAATTTTTTTAATTAAAACGTACAGGTATAACTCGAGTTATGATTAGGTTTATCTAACGATTTACTTCTTTGCTTTACCTACTTATATGTCCTATATGGACATATAAGACGTATATTAAACGGTATTATAACATTACATTATGTGGTAAGAGTTTTATATTATTTTCTATCTTAAACTTAAAGATACGAGTGTTGGAGTATATCAAAGGAGAAAATGCCGAATCACGATTTTAGCACATATACATTATATTTAACTAGCTGATCGAGTCAAGGTCTAATTCCGAGCAATGAAGATTTCGTCACTGTTTTCTAAAGCATTAAACGATTAACTGACAGTTCGACGACAAGGAAACACTATATTGGAAGATATTATACACGGCACATGCACATAATAAAATGTATCGAGCGAAAGACAATAGCGTACAAATAACAGAAAATTATTAGATAATATAGATTTCATCATGAATACAGTCCGTAATATAACCATATATAAAAGTTAACGTGTGCACGAATAATGAAAGAATAACCATATAGTCTTAATAAACTGTAGAATAAGAGCTACCGTATAGTTTCAGTATATATTTATATATTATACTAGGTCAAAATTTGCCTTAGCACGTACATCTGATATAGACGATAAAGAACTAGAATTTTAAATTTTAAATTCTCAATAGAAACAACAACACGCTATTATATCGTGACTTTACCAATACCCACGATCAAGACGAAAATCTCAGTTTTATATAGATGTATATTAACATATTACACAGGAAGAAAACGGAATAATATGCATAAAATTAGGACTGCAACTGAGATTCAACTATAGACAGAGCGCGGAAGAAGATGCAACAAATACTGTAATGACTATTTCGCTGCAGACTTGTCGAAAAGCTCAGTTAAATAAACTTAAGGCAGGTAATTATAAATCAAAACAAGTTTTTTAATTACGAAATGAGTATATAATATTGTATATATTATAGTACTTTGTATTGCTACTTAGATCAAGTTATTTTATGTACCCACACCTTATTATTTTTTCACATGGATAGGTTTCAATTACAGTTTAATTATTCAGTTATGTCGATGTCACTGCAATTGTACACTTATATATACATGTTCATACATGTATATGTACAAGTAGAAAAGGCTAAAGCTTATACGTGAAGAATACACACATTGTGTATTAATGCATTACCTATATTATTTTCACTATTCATCGAATTAACAATGACAATGGAATAGTATATAGATTGGATAATCAGAAGTTTCACAACAAAATTATACTGCACGCGCAATAAAAAATAACGAAGTGTTTGAGTAAGTTTAAAACCATATGAAAAAAAATTAACGTGCGTAATAATATTAAAACTACAAATATTATGATTGTTGTCCGTTTTATGTACACGGCCAACCACGAGTATCACTCCAACCGGGAAATGAGTGTTTATTATAATAAATACCTACTGGTACCTATTCTGCTAAGATAACAGACAATTTTTGGTAATATTTTGTAGGTATATTTGATCGAAAAATTCATCGATCTGAATTGGCGAGTGAAGATTTACAGGTTTATTAACTTTGGGTGCGACAGCGTTCACGCCCAGAAGAAAAACAGATAGGACTCTGGATAACACTATAATAAGAGGCATATAATATCTATGTAATATTATCATATACTACTATAAACGGGATCCGGAAATAGGCTGTCGATCGGGATGGCTGCAGAAACACTATATATTATATTATATACTACAATGGGCCGTTTATACCGTTAGCGGCATTGCAGATTAGGGCCGCACGATAGAATATTATTATAACCGCCGCCGGAAGCCAATCCACAGCAAGTGATTCTCCTTCACTGAACGGGCAAACGGGACCCGAAATTATTATCAATGTTTCCTATAAAGTGGCACACACAACAGTCCATAATATAGGTAGGTATACAAATCCGGACACGAGCGCAACGCGGTCAAAACGACGGTGCGATAGATCTCTACTGCAGCTTCACTGCGGTAACTCTCCTCTACTCTGACAAGTCCTCTACGTCGTCAGTATTATTATATTGTCTTTCGTTATCCAACTTGCACTCTCAACAGACAAACAACCCACTATGAATATATAATGTAAAGTTATTTTGTTTGCACATACATTTCGAAGGAAAATGTTTATTCAAATACTATACAGATAAATGTAATTTATCCAAACAGTCATGATACAACTACTGCATACGCCATACATATAGATACCACAGTCGAATAAATATAGTGTCTAGACTAAACGAGGACCACGTTTTTACATGAATAGCTCAGGCATTTGTATATTATTACTTGCTATTCATTCAATTTTAAAATGATTGCTCTATTAGAAATATGGCTCTTCGTCGATATATTATCACCTCTACGCAATTGAATCACGACGATTGTCAGATTTAGCATAATTTATTACTCAGTCTAGTCAAATCACAGCAAACATATGGTTAATGTTAATTTGTTCGGTCTTAAACACCGGGTAGGTGTTTGATAAAAAAGAATATTGATCAAAAGATTTGATTACGTTCTTATAATACTATTACGAAATATTATCTTAAACCGTTAGTGAAACAACTTTTTAGTAATTTAAAAGATATTCGAAGTGAGTAATATATAGATAGACGTCAACATGAGATCGATGAATAGTTTTCAAAACAGTTATGCGCATTAATGGTAAGTTGACGATACCTATTTATCGTCAGATTTGTAACGGCATCGGTCTTCCAGACAAATTATAATCTAATGTGAATTATTTTTGGCAGCGGGTAACTATACTAACTTTTGACAAAGAGACATGACTATGATTTATATCAGGAAGGTCGTTAAAAAGCACGGGTAATATCTAAGAGTAGCAATATTATATATTATTTGTAACGTTTTACGAGTGTCAACGACCGTGTAAACGTTATCTTACTTTGTTTGCTGTTCCAGGTGTTCACCGTTTATACAGGATTATAATATTAGAATGTATAATATGATTGTACTCACTCGCTGAAGTCGTACATTACTTATAAAACTTAATATATAGCTGACATATGAACAATTTTAATTACCTGTAACAAACAAAACAATATATATACATATTAAAACCCAAATATAAAAAACATGGAACATTTTTAAACAACACATATACGATAGGTACACATAAATTAGAACACGTGTGACCCTTTGGCAGCTATTGCATCGAAAATACAGTAATGTATGAATACGTGGGAGCAGGGTACATAATATATATTACCAATAGCGTTTAAAAACGATTGTGTGAAGAATTCTAGAACGCATACGTGACACTCTGAAGTAATTTATGTGACAAACACATGTTTTGAGAAATATAGTTTTTCATCCAAGATAAATCAATAGTGGAGAGCTGTTTATTTTAATTTTAAGTAGTTACGAATTGTTAACGTAATGACAAAGATCTTACAAATTATATTAAATTCTAGAAAACCCTGTTCACGAAAATTTACATGTTACAATAATTTTATAATTATCTATAAAGTACAATTGAATTTCTAGTGGAGAATTTTTAATTGACAATTGAATTCGTCTATAACTTGTTTTAATGTTTTATATTGTACCATATGGAGAAAATAGTTTGGATACTATAATATGCCTGAAAGTGCCTAACTTCATGATGTAGTATGATTTATTTTTCGATTGAAGCGCATTATTATTTACCAGCAAAAACATGATTTTATATGTAGGACGTCGGTACCTACTATTGTAAGGAAATAACTCTAATTTTAAGTGGCCATTGCAATTGAAAGCAAACAATATATCATTTTACTTGAATTTCAACTACCTATAGATATACTATTCTTCTTACACGATGTATTATATAATTTAAGTTTTTTTAGTTATCTATAATAATATACATCGATTTTTTACTTGTTTTTGTTTTTATTATTAATATTCAAACGAATGGATGGTTATTATGATATATATATTGGTATTTTACACAAGTGGGTGACGTACCGCCTGGGGTCGAAAAAAATACGGTAGTCACGATGTTTTGCCATCCTGCAGCAGTAAAACAAGATAATGTTTGCAGCAGCCCTCTCCGCATACATACGGTGTATATTATATTATAGTGCATACACGAAGTACGTGAATAGCAAAATCTGGGTCGGCTCGCCGGGAAGCCGTTTCGAAATTAATTGCTCCAACGCAATTATTATAATATATATACTATATAGGTACTAATATAAAATATAATACATTGGAAAACTACAAATTTATGAGTATCGGTTACATGCCGCCGACCTGTTATTAATACATAAGAGAACAATAAGTAGGAGAGAAAATGTTAATCTGTGCCCGCGGGTTCAATATATATATAATATATACGTAGGGGTATCGAAGGGTTTTTGTGTGTTGGTAGTTCGCCAACAATTACCAATACATTGTGCTGCAGCAAATTATGCACATTTTGTTGTTTTTCCATAAATTTGAGCTTCGTTTGCCACCTTCCATTTTTGTATTCAGATTACTATGGATTCTATCGCGGTGTCAGAATTCAATGACGTTAATATATTCCGTTGGCTTCAAGATAATCTTATATACTTCATATAATATATATCTATAGTATTTTTAGGAACAGAAATATCATGGGGATTCAAACCATAAAAGTTAGGCAGAACGTACTAACACTAGACTTCACATGTCAGTTTTATACTAATGCTCATATTCAATACATTGACAGATTCGATACAACTTAGAGCATAATTTTTTTAATAGGTATATAGAAAAATAATGGGCATTAAACTGAAACAAGTAAATTAAGTTATATCGATATCACGAATTAATCACACTCGGATCAAAATAATGTTGTATTCGACGAGGGTCTTCAAAATTAAACACAATAAAATATTAATTAATTAATTAATTAATTTAGGTCAGTAAGCAGATATTAAAGTAGTTGCATAGTGAAATTGTTTCGTATATTTTTTTTTGTAATTTCTCGTCTTCGTGGTTATAACATCCGTGAGAAACACTGACGATTTATGGTCCAGTCGAAACATTATTATAATCACGCAAACATACATGTATACTATACTCTCCATTGATCCTATAGGTACCTGTGAGTCGGCTGTTGTCAAATGAGGAAAGAAAAAAGTGTACATTATTGCTGCAGCTAAACCGGACACACATCGCTAAGGGCAATAGTTCAGGGCCGACGTAGCATTCATCTCAATTTTGCGGGTCACGGGTATATTGACGCGTCTGCAGGGAATGCAGAAAATTAAAAGCAATAAAAAATGCATTAGAATTGTTTTTAATGAGAGTATTCATTTTCGTAGCGGAAAACAAAACCTTGGATTATAATAAATACCGTTGGCCGAGGTGAACACACTTATTATGGTGTACCTATACTATAATACATATTATACATTTTGTTGAAATGATTTATTTACACTCTACTCACGAATTAAAATCAAATTATATTGTAAAATTAGTGTATTCTAAATTGAAAAATAAAAATATTTGAAAAAGTTGATCAAAAAACAACTCAGAATTTGTATACTTTTAAGTTCACTATTGCAATCTTGAATCAAATCAAGTTTCCAATTATTATATTAACTTAGTTATAATAGTGTTTGTGAGAATGATTTTTTAATAGAAATAATTTAGAATTTTTTTTTATTAAATCAATTCGATATTTTTTCTTAAGACCGCTAGGTTTAACTGAGTAGCAATAGGAGGATTTGTAAATTGTATAAGGGTATTTCTATAACTTACATCTGTTTGTATTATATTTGAACACCTAAGAAATATATACAAGACCATGTGGATAAGTACGTTTTCAGTTCGAATGACAAACCGCAAAACATACTGGTATACAGTTTAGCTTCGTATTTTTAACAAATCGACTAACAAGTTTATAATATATGAATTATATTTGATCATTTACATCGCATACATGTGTGTGAACTAATAATACATAAATATGTAGTGTAAATTAAATCCCCTCAGTTAAGTTGGAATAATAAAGAAAAAACGATAAATTAAGACTTTGTATTTGGAGTAGAATTTAGATGAAATAACTCTCAATTTCCTGCTAAAATTTACACACATTATATTATTATTATATAAAGAATCGTGTGATGTTCGTTTGAAGAAAAAAAATAAACGATATATCTAAAACTTTTAATAATAATAATAATAATAATAATAGTAGTAAAACAAAAAAACCGTGAAAAAAACGCTTTAATGCTAGAAGCTTATATGAATTCGTTATGCGATATAACCACCTTGGCAAGGTCGTTGCCGCTGAGTAATCATTATACGACCATGTTATTAGGGTACCACCAAAATACTGTGAGCCGCACATATATAGTGATGTTATTATACCGTCATACAAAACTATCCGCCGGGGCTGTTGGCGAACACACAAAAGAATTTTGGATTCCAGCAGGCGTCTCCCGTGAGGCATTCGTTGTACCTGTACCTATATGTAATACAGTACACCCATACTTATACGTAGATATCACGGGTATTGTATATTATACGGACACACGCCGGGTGTCGAATTAACGTGGAATCGTTGACGTTTCTCTCTGTCTTCCGAATTTGAAGGTGTATAATATTAACCCAGACGAAGTTTAATAAAAAGAAGATTTACCTCACCTCGAAAAGCGCTCAAATTATGTAGAACGATTGTATAGATGTATTGAATACTGAATATCTATATAAGAGTATATACCTGACTATAAATTGACACTTTTAAGCTTAAAAAGAACGTGGGAATATGAGCGCTCTTTTTGAATAGCTTAAGACGTATTTTCACCACCATCAACAATAACGAATGCCAAGGTTGATACTATAATACATACAAACAACGAAATGACCGACATAATACAATAGAAAATAAAATATATATAATACGCCGTATTGTTTATAGGTTTATTGTGGGCATGAAAAATATTTCTCGTATATTATGTATTTGTACTTTTTTGAGGTTAGTTATTGCAAATTATATAACTTTAAATAGTTAGGTCCACTAAACTCCATTTCTCAGGTTTTGAGAACGTAATTACAAGTAAAAACAATTAATTTAACTAAAAATATATACCATTGATTACATGTACATATAAATGTATGCACAATAATACACAGGGTGGGTCACGGAAATAGGGCCAAAAGTCTCTATTTAAGACTCTATTTCCATGATCCACACTGTATATTATAATCTATTTTTTTTGTCATTTTATATTTTTATCTATGGGTGAGTTAAAAATACGATTTACGTTAAAATTTCTTGAAAAGATTCGTGGCCGTCTTTATAATCAAATTTAGAATAAAGTAATAATTGTGAATATTATGTGAATTTGTGTAATCGAGGTCTATAGTATATACATGAGAGACAATACATTTTTTTTCAAATGTAAATATTATATCTACCTACATATACCTCTTAAATATTATCAATAATACAAAAACAAAATTGTAAAATGTAAGCAACTGTGAAACTTGTAGGCTAATAATCTTAGCAGTCGAAGCCTTGAATCCTAATAAAAAAAAAATGTTTAAAAACATTTGGGACAAATGAATTACATTTTTCGAATCATGTTTTGTATTCAAATTTCCTATTAATGTCTATTGTTACTAGAGAATGTTATTTCTCAAGTAAACAAAATAATCCATAATCTTGTTAAAATATACCTACACATATAAAAAAAAACACCTGTACGTAGAGCCCAAGACCGATAAAAGTATATAGATACCTAAACACTATCAAGAATATATAGTATAATATATATATAATAAATACTATGAAATAATTAAGATCTCCGGTGAATAATAAACCATTTATCAATATACATAAATAGAGATATAGATAGTACATAAGTTATACTGTATAATAATACGATGATAACGAATGACATTGATAATAAAACTACTTAAGTGTGTAAAAGATAGTATATCAATCACAAAATTAAAAACTAAATATAAAAAAAAACCCTGGGCTAAAACCAAAAAAATATTTTATGAGCTTTTAAATGTACCCATAAATGTAAATAGTACAATAATAATAACACAAAAACAAATTTACAGATCTGCAGTATTCATGAAAAAAAATAAAGTCAACAAACGCCGATTGTTGTCGTCAATGATTTATACCGTTCTACATTTTTACGTAGAAAAGGACAAAAGACGAGCACACCGACTGCGTCGAAGAACAAAAAGTCATTGTCTGGAAGACGGATAGCAGTCGCATCGCATTGTGGCATGTCATGTGTGTTTTATCTATTTTCCATGGGTCGACTGCCGAACGCCCCGTGGGTGGTTGTATTGTACAGGCGGTCGGCATGTTCCAATAATTTACACGCACTGAATTGAAACCCTTATTTTTCAGAAAAATCTTTGCATTCAACAACAGAATTCCGCTGCATCCCTTTGGGCGGCGCGGCTACCCCCTGCAGCTACGACCAGACGGTGACTAGAATAGACCCAACAGAGTCCCTGCGGGAGATTTGTCAGTTGCTGCCGACGAAGACCGTTGTCGTGAAACGTTTATATGTATAATAAACATTATACATATATGTTTTAACTTACACGATGGGCTTGAATCGTACCACAACCATACAATATTTACGATTATAGACACACGGATTATTGTGATGTGTGAGGAGAAAATGGATATATTTAGATTCAAGTCCAGAAATCGGCATTCCCTTCAGGGATTTGGATATATATGAGTATACATAAAAAAAACATGGATGGACATCAAACAATAACCAACTAAAAATATGTATTTATATTTAAACGTTAGATTAAACGATCAGTCAATAATGGAAGCTTGCCGTAATATTGACACTACCTACATTAGTCTTAGCCCCTATTAATACATCATTCTCAGTCGAAAAGAAAATCTTAAGGAAAACGTGAATGCGACCTGATAAACGATCCACTGCGACTGCGAAACAAAAGATAGACAATATGGTAAAAGTTACAATACTGTAGTATATTTAGTTCTCAGTGAGAAAATCGTACTGAATTAAATCATACTAAACAAGTTTTGCTTGAATAAAAATCTGTATTATTTTCGACTAACGGAGCATGGACATTAATCGAAAATAAATATTTTGTTACACGCACACTTGATACGCACACTTGATGGAAAGTGTATTGGTAAAATGTTGAAGGTAACACATCTAATCGTTTAAAATTAAACTAATGTAGGTATTTAAAGACAGTTTTTTGGGAGTCGTTTTAGTGATACACAATTTGCATCTACGGTGATTGTCACCGACAAACAATTTTCTAAACGCAAAATGTGGATTGCATGTACTATATATTTAGCAAGAAACTACATTATTATACGTTGATAATATAATGAATAAATTAATAAGTTTCTTTAGCAGCGATTGGTTTGGTCGACCAGCGGACGATTTGACGTGGAACAACGTCCTAGAGACACATCGCATGACAAGACTTGATGAATTTCACCTCAAACGGATGAAGAACCAAGCCAGACTGGTTTACGTTGATTAACATTTTGGCCCATGTAGCTTATAAATTCATAAACAATATTTAAAAAAAAACTAAAAAACAGTTGTTTGAAAGTAATAACTTGTTAAAAAAAAATAGCATATATTTCGACGCCTTTTGTTTTGTGCATATTCATCGGCCTACCGCGTTGTACCCACGTTGAAACTACCAATATCTGAATTGGATAACTGCAGTAAATCGTTATATATGGCAATCGCTAGAAACTGGTTTGCTATACAACAATAGGTTTTAGATAAACCTATGCTGACCCACAGAAAAGAGAGTGGCAAGTACGACATTCATCAATGAAGCTGATAATTTCTAACTCATGAAATCCTCCCAAAACAAATTTTAATCCACTGAAAAAATGAATGTGAAATGACTTCCGATAACCCATAAGCCAGGTTAATGACACGAAAGGTGAGAATATATGAATTTCATAGTCGAATTTTAACGAGAAAGGACTTCATTTCCAATATTCATTTCTGGCAGATTTTAGACTGTGCCCTAAGGGCTAAGGCATGTGACCCACATTTTTTTTGGTTAATCAGAAGTATCTACTATGTCTATCACGACTTTAAACTGCCAAAAAAAAAATAGTTGTTACTATACCTAATATGTATACATATAATAGAATTGATACATTAGCAGAGTGTATAAGTATAACGTATAGCACTACAGACGTTCTTTTAAGGATGTAGATTATCAATGCCCTTAGGTTTATGGTCAGCGGAAAAGAATACTACTATTTAGTTTAAACAGCTGTCTTTATAAACGAAAATGATTTCTAAAATAATTCGTGCCTTTTCGTTAAGCCTGTGATACTTTACGATTATAACGATGTACAATTCACATAATTTCACTTTGAACACAATGCATGCAAATTGTGTACAGAGTGTCCCAAAACAAACACCTTCATAACACAACAAATGAATCATTTGGGATCATTTTCGAGTGGGCTACCAAGTAATTTACGCATTTTGGACCAAACAGGCGTCATTTAAAACATGATATTGTCTTCAACGGCAAGGTCAAGACCATAGTTTTTGCATGTTCAAGGCGACATTTATAATGGACAATGATTGAAAGAGGTCGATAGAATGGTGACAACATTTAATGAGTTAAAAAGAAAAATGTAAAAATGCTCACTTTATAGTTTTCATTAGAATAATTTAAATTTAAATGTATATGAAATTTTTAAATATACTTCATTTTATTATAAATAAATAATAATAACAAAATCAGTTAATGTTTTAATTTAAAACTTTTACCTATAAGTTTTTGTATTCCATACGCATTTTATATAGTTGTACCTATCTCTTAAGAAATTGTTTAGAAATGTGGTAAAATTATTTAAAATCGAGTTCCTTAAATAATACAAAAATCAACTTAATGATTCCCTGTATATATAATATTATATATAGGTAATAGTAGAAACCTTTAATTTCCTATTTACATCTATTGAGGTTAGTGGTTTACATTAGACAATTTTATTTTTTGCCGATTGTAATTTAATAACATCCAGTATAAACAGTAAACACAGCGGCCGATTCAAAACTTACGATTTATAACACAACAAGCCCGTTAGGTATCTTATAATACACGCACGTAAATCAAAAAAAGTAAATCTGGAACGTCTCTACCGCCTCTTATTGCGGAAACGATACTGAGTCGTTGTCGTCGTAATCTCGAGGTATATTCCTCTACATTATGATTTCTTTCTCATACACCATTGTTATCACGTCCGGTCCACACACAGGCGATACATAAATCACTTCGGGATGGCAGCGCATATAATATAGCCGTGTACACGGCGTGACTGAAATTAGCTATACACGATAGTAAGTTTTTCTCTTCTCCTCATTTTTTCCCCCCGTTGACCCCGCGACCGTACATCCTACATTATACACCCAACTCCGCCTGAACACATCAGCGACACATAACGGAGTCTTCTCGTGAAACGATCATAGTGCAGCGTAGTTATTGGTATAAGCCCGTCGGATTTGCCCCCATAACCGCGCGTGTGCAATCTGCAGTACCGGAAGAGGAGGATGGTACAACACACATCGTATTATTATTAATATTGAGATTATCATACACTCGTGTGTAGCATGCGTTAGGAAATATCGTTTATTAATTAACCCTACAGCAAAATAATGTACAGTTATTTTTAAGATACCGACCGGCCGAGAGATAACGAAAAAATAAGTCGTATACGTAAACGAAACATAATCATCGAAAATATAATAATATGCAATCTATTATGTGTAGGTACGAAACAGCCGAGCAGACGGAATCGCTCGCGATCAGCCGACCGTGTCACGCGGCCGCGACGTTATTATTATACACGCGATTATTCCGTAACGACGATGAAGAAGATTTAACCCGTAAGTTTTATTTCCGACAGCGATTTCTAATTATTACGACACGCGTTTTTACTAATAATTCTGAATAATAATAATACGTCTAATAAAGCGATCGTCTTATTCAGTGTGAACCGTTATGCTATCGATAATATTATTACATTTATCGGCAATTGTTGTGCATAATATAAAAAATTATAATAGCTATTATGCGTTTAACATTTTTCTGATAACAATTGTCCATGATCGTCAAAAGAGTTCACGGATTTCTATCAATTTAACAGAACGATAATAATATAATACTATAATATTAGAGTTCAAACAAATATTATTCCAATATATGCATTATTATTTATTATTAATATTATTATGTGTTATAAAAACAAATGAGAAGGTTAGGTTAGGTTAGAAAATGTTATGGTCAACATACAAATAATTATTCGTATTATTCGTATTAATCGTATCTGTATATTCTGTACTAAGAGAAACGCAGATTGTCCAGTTTTCAAACCACGGTTTTCATTTTAAGCAACGTTTAGTTGACTGTTTTTTACACGAGCTAATTGCAAATCATTATGTTTTTGATATTTTTCTTTTATGTTTCAGTGTATTGAACCGGTTAACACAAATTAATGATAGACACAAGTACTTGTGAAACCGAGTCGAAACGCATCAATATAAATTCCTAACAATGTATTAATGGAATAGTTGATAATTTTACTTAATGTATAATCCATTAGATACTATTAATTTCAAACTGAACGGTTGATACAAGTAAGCCGTATCACATATGAATGTGTACGGTTTTTTCTTTTTAAAATAAATGATTTAATTAGGTACTAAATACCTACTTTCCTAAATATTTATTAGATTTTTACTTATTAAAAAGTATACTACAAAAATATTAATAAATAAAAATTCATTATACATTTTCATTCATAATCGAAGGTTTATTATTATTATATATGTATATAATATTGATTTCCAACAAGTATAATTACCAAATTACATATTATACGGTTATAAAGGTACATCTAATAACTAAATAAGAGAAAGTTTATTTTTAGTTAAGCTAAATAAATGTTTATATATTTAACCCACTTCAACTTGAACAAAAATCAGGTATTCATATCAAAGACAAAAATACGCATGTAGTATGTACTAAAAATTACATAATGGTTAGGAAGAGGTATGCGAGGTATAAGAACTGTTTATGAATTACAATAAGTAATAGTTTAGCATTTTCTCATGTAAAATGACTTGAGTACAAATCTCCGGCGATTACGAGTTGGTAATTGTATATACAATGTTATACCACCACATGTCCCAAAGTATGTCAACAGATTTTCATGCGTTTTTTTTGGCAACAACTACACCTGAGGTTGTACCGAACTGAATGCGAAACGATTTTCAAAAGACCCGCGTGGTGGCCGTTGAGGAGAATACGAAATTAAGTTCGGCATGATATCTCCCATAGTGACTCATTGCGCACACCTGTGCGGTGATTTCTCTTCACGTTATTAATTATCTAATAGCGATCCGAAAAAATGGGATTTCGTTGCGTACGTGATAAATAGTACCTAGGTACCTATCTATTATAATATGTATACTGTGTAGGTACTGTTGAACTATATTTATATTTTTCATATTGTTCGAAGACTCGGACGTATACCAGTACATTATATGTATAGTAGGATTTATAATAGCAATATTGCGGCGATGCAGGATCACGAGTTCCTACATTTTATTATATCTGTTACAGCTTTGATGGGTTAGCATTGACGAAGCGATATGCCTATAATCCTCTAATATAGTAGGAGGTCTTCGGCACATGAAAACCGGTTAGGTAAATTAATATCTTTTATTATTATTATTATTATTATTATTATTATTATTATTATTATTATTATTATTATTATTATTTTGTTCGTGTGTTTTAAACACCCAGGTTATACGGGTTTTTTTTACCCGTTGAGTGGACAGACGGATGATAGTGATCGTAGTGGTGGATTATTGGAGAAAAAAACATAATTTGCGTCGGTACATCTTTGACCACACAGTTTGTAACCCGAATATGTATGTATTCGGGTTACACAAACCTTATATGGAGGCCATCGGTTATTATAATCATAACGTTCCCCTCGTTCTTCTTGTAATCAGCAGGTGACCACCGGCTCACCGTTACCACAGTAATAACAGTAGTGGTAGGTGGTAAGGTTCGAAACGATTTATGTGACAATCTGTGGGACGTAGAAATGGATACAAACGCGCAAATACAACGAATTCTCGTATTATTCCAGAACTCGCTATGTTACAATTGGAAAACTATTTTAAAATGTAAACATGTTACTATAAAGTTATGTATTTCTAAATTTTCCAATTTTTCCAATAAATATTTTCGATATTGTCCAACAAGCTATGTGTACCTGTATTATTATAACATTACATTTCACGGATGTATAGAAACCCGATTTGCCAGAACAAAGAATTAAAAGTGCTACATATATTCCTATATAATTAATTTTTTTATTCAAAATAGTATAATTAATTCTTTAAAGCATCGAAACACAATATTAATTTCGTAATTGTATTTGTAGGTGGATATATGTGTATCTATCCATAAAACCAGAAATAATTAGCAAACAAATAAATAAAAGTAACAAAAAAACAATAAAGACTTGTACTTACGGTAAATACCCAACGGTTTGTGTTTAGATTTTCTTAACACCGACACTAAATACTTCATGTACAATAGGGGATGGCGCATGCTATACAATTACCAATCGTAAATCTTAAAAATTACAACTAACAACGAAACTCTAAAATATATCATTCGCAATTGTTTGATTTTTAGGTAAGTATAAGTATAAAATATTATTTCTTTTCAAAAAGGTAAAACATTCGTAATAGTGTAATGATCACCGATCATAATATTAATGAAAAGTGTAAACAATTTTGATTACAAAACGACTTATACACTTTTAACAAAAAAAATTAATAAATTATTGCAGTTCTCAATAACATAATTATATTTAAAAATATCACATAATAACAATTTTATTGAGGTTTTAAAATGACAAAGAAAAAATCATTGACATTTATTTATTGAACATTATTTTCCCTACCTACTTACTCATTTTGCTACTACACATTTTTGACGTCTTCGATAACAATGACGATGGTAACCAGAAAACAAATTGTATTTGTTTTAAGAGCGTATACAGAAATAAAACAGTATAAAGAAACTGTCAGCCTCGCCGTTTTAAGACATATTTTAAAAATTGTAAAAACAAACATTTTGTTGAAACAATTATAATTAATAAATGAAAAAAAAAAGAAGACATATTTTGTGATTTGTGTAAAGATTTTAAATGAGATAAACAGGTATTATACAGCAAAAACATAACCATTATGACTTAGGTATACTTAAAAGTTTAAAACTAAGAGAAGGGAATAAGACCGTCTTGGGTGGTTTAAACAAATAAGTTCAGAAGGATTTGTCAACACGCGTGTATAACGCGGTATGTAAATTTTATGTTCTATTATTATTACCACTATTCAACTATTACTATACTATCAACTTGAATAACACAATTTATTTATATGTGGTACACGCGGGTCTTAATACGTATAACTACTAACTACTGCTTAATCCAATTTTACTAGAGTATTACAAATTACGTCATTAATACACACAGCGCAATGGCGTCAAGTACTTTTTGTATATAATAAATTAATATTTTATAAAATGTCCGTACAATATTTAAGGTTATATAAAGAGTTGTAGCTTCTAATGAATAACATTTAAGTAGGGATCTTCATAGTTATAAGACTTATAACTATACATTTACCCACTTTCATCGGCTTAATTCCTATAGTTAAATAATAATAAAAACAAATAAAACGTTGGATAATTAAAATTGACTAATTTAAGTTTTGTATAATGAAACTCAGAAATTAATTACATATTACAAATTTACAGATGATAATCGAGTACATTATATTATCTACTTTGATTTTAATGGAATTATTATTATTATGAGTGTTGTTATTTTTAAATAAAATGTGTGAGTAAATGTTGATGTAGATACATATTATTTTATAATAGGTAATATTTAAATACCTACCCCTACCTACTTAAAGAGTGATATTAATTAATAATTATATTGTTTAATTTTATCATAATCCCAAACAAAATCGACATAGGCATTATATTATTTGGTTTACTTTAATGTAAGCTAAATATTAAATACGTAAATAATATCTTTTTGTTCTATTATTCTACACTTAATAGTTTATAGGTACCTATAATATAATCACATGTGTGCATTCAAGAATTGAAAATCAGCATACTAAATATCTATTGGCAATAGGTTAACTATTTGTCATTCAAAATTATTACAGAACTTGAACGGACATCAGTGGCGTGGCGTAGGCGGAGAGCTATAAGTTCGTAGGATAAGAAACGGTTTTCTCCAGTGACCTCTTCTCTTTATACGTTACCCGTCTAAGAGGTGTGGGATAATGACCGTCACGGTCGAAAATACACTGGATTCCTTGGCACGATTCACGAATTTTTCTACCGTCCATCAACGATAGCGGGGCGAAGGCACATGGGATTTTAACTGTTTTTAAACACAGCTTAACATGTGTAAGTAAAAAATAATATAATTTGTACCTAATATACTTCACATGATTAACTAATTCACATTATCTGGTATTTACATATCTTATATAGTATGATATACCATATTACCTACACATGTAAACACTAAACCCTAGTACCTACTATAGGTATCTAGTATATATCTAGTCAGTTAGTTTTAAATTTAAATTATTATGTTTACTTTATGTTTCAGCGTTGTACCTAATATTGTGTTACACACATATTTTCAATTCGGTTGTTTTCCATAAAAATTGTTTGATCGAATAACTTTACGAAATGATATCATAGAATATAAGTACATACCTATTAGTCTTTGTTTTACAAACCATGTATAGTTTATTTTCAATTCGTTATGTAATATATAAAAAAGAAACACCATGATGTAAGTCGTCATATATTTACACAAAATTATATAGTTTCAGAGTTTTACAATAACTCAATAATTATTATCATAACTTGTAATCAAATTACAACATTTTCAATTTATACGATTGGACGATATTATAATGAATAATATAATGATATTACATTATAAGGGGTATCTACCTTCTTATTATAATATTATTTTCAAAATGCGAATTTCCTGTTTCATATCTAAAGGATACAAATATGAAAATATATATTATGATTACAGAGTACCTTCTCGTACGTATATTATGCATGTAAGTTCGAAAGCCTCGAGGAAGTTTGATTTTCAGTTACTACATTCATCACACACGCCTCACTAAATACATCTTTTAAAATTAAAGAAAAAATATTAATTTACTTTCCTCTAAATAAAAGATAAAATTTAAATATTTTCAACACTTATGTGAATTAAACAACATGCATTGTGTACCTTTCAATAGTAATTTAATAGAATTCATTGATTTGTAAATACTTAAAACTGACTCCCCCGAAAACAATGCACGCTGGTAACGTCTTGTTTTTTTGAATTGTTACAATTTTATTCGACCCTTAATCTTTGATTTTTAAAAATACAAGCTATTCCGAAATCAACGAATATGTTTCAAAAAATATATTCTTGGGCGTTCATATTTGGTATCACCGTTTCCAAATTAAAGGACTCTAGAAAATGGCGATTTGACAGGCCAGCGAACGGTATTCTTTTCCACGCGGACGCACAAACAATTATCCGAAAAATTATCGGATAATGATGATTGATCGGTGGGTATAAACAGTGATATAAACACAAGTAAACACATATATATAAGGCAAGGCCGTTGCATTGAGAAAAGGATAAAAATCGCCTAGGTACTAACCAAAAACCTGTTCTAAAAATAAGAGACGAAAAATAATTGAATTTAACTGTATTCCTACAGTATACTATACTATAATATATAGGTTATACATATCGGTATACACGGCGAGGATCAATAGATAAACGATTTGAGACAATACAGCAACAGATAATAATAAAACTATAGTTCTCTGGGCTATTTTAACAGTTAGAAAAATGCGTGGGCCGAATAAAGCGTAATAAATGATGAACATTTGGTAATGGACGGATGTATACCTACACTACAGGTTTCAACATAATTTTGTTATGAGACCACATCAAACGCTAGGTATAATTTTTAAATGCATACCTATGATAAGAAAATCTTCCCATCTATAGGTACATAAATTATATTTCAATATGATATTTTAAATAATTACCATCTCAAAAGCTCAGGGTAACTCTGGAGTCTGTGGTGTTCATAAAAATTCAAATTAGATTAGAACAAAAAATATTAAATAACATTTCGCACAGTAAAATTGTGATGGAAAAATAAACGTTATATTAAGAAGAACATTAAATTATTGAGCTGATCACTATACACCCATATACTTTATAACACTGACCTATTCGAACGTATTCAAATGTGTATAATTTTAAAGCACCTTCATTATAAACCATTCTAATTGATTTGTTTAATTAGTACATACATAGGTCGAGATACTACTTACCAACTTTACACGGAAGGTGTAGAAACTAAATTGATATAAGAATAATCTCAGAACAATCCAAAGAACAACCATACAAACTTAATTACAGCAAAAGTAATAGTGATTTTAGTTGAGCTTAAAAATATACAATGCACAAACAAATATTATGTTCATCATTAATACATTTACCTATACGTTACGTTATTGAGTAAAGATAAAAAATTTAAAATTAAAAACAACGTAATTTTCATATTTTGCATATTGGTATACTAATTATTTAATAAGAATGAAATTGAGCATCCACTCAAAAAATAATAGTATAAAAATCAGAATAACAACTTATGAGTTAATATGAAGCGATATGAAGCAACAGCCTTTGAACATTGTAAACCTTTGTGTTTTCTAAATCTGGTTAGATTAGGTCTAAAAATGCGTATACATTATTTTGAAAATAGAATTCGCTATATAAGCATTCATTTCGTTTTTTACAAATTCAATATTAAACTTAATATACCAAATCTAACACTTAAACAATTAATATCTGTGGTTTGTAAGTAATATATAATATTATGTACTTAATTGTTTTAGTCAGAGTTATATAGTTAATACCCTTGTTATTTATATATGATTAATTGATAACATAAACGACCTTATTCTACCACAATGTTACATTACTCAAATATACAGATTATATCAGGTTTCCTTTAGCCGCATCTTATTGTCTAATTGGATACAGACCCAAAATGGATTAATCATCTGTCAACCATATCGATTTAACGGGGACGCGACTGATTTAAAAAAAACCAGTGTACATAGTGATAAAAAAAATGTGCAAAACTGGGACACTAAAAATTACGTAGGTAAGTGTAATATATTCGTTATCCAGACTTTAAGAATATAGCAATAGCGATTACACAAACGATGTAATACTAATAACGGCCGATTAATAAATTAAAATAATATTATTAAATATTAAATATAACGCATGTACCTATGTACAATAATATTGAATTCAATCATTTCTGAGAACTTAAGGAAATAAAATGCACCTATATGCATTGATTATACTATCTGATTAATAATATATACCTATTATAAATAAGAGTGAATTTTACGTATTCGATAATATTATATGCTTAAAATAATCACAATATACACATTGAGAATTTTAATACTTTTTGACTAAAAAATGTATTTATGCAAACATTTTCGTTCAATTATACTAGGCCATACAAGAAAAAACTCAGGAATTCGATGATAAGCGATTTTATATAAAAATAAGCTATTGTTTTAAACACATTATTATTCCTTTTCTTTTCATTTTGTGACGATTCGCATAATAAATAATAATATGTTAATATCTATACATGCCGTATACTTGTATGGGGGATGAGAGTCATCGCGGTTAAAAAAAGTTCCAAGCGAACATCTGCTGAACTACAGATTACCGGAAATGCCATGAGGGAGAAACAAGGTCATGAAGGAATTGCCTACATCTTCACTGGATTTTCAAGCACAGACACTAACAAACATACTCCAGGCACACATTCAAAATTTAATATTTAAATTATTATTATAGTTCAAGATATTAAACCTATTTATAATATGTAAAATATCAGTTTATCAAAGAAAATTGTATGTAGGTAATAATTACTTATCAGCATAAGAAAACGAGTTTAGAACAAAATAAAAATGCACGCTGCTGCATAGGTTGCTGTTTATGTCCTGGCAAACTGTGCTGGCCGCCGGCCTCAAACGTTTACCGGAAGTCGTGGTTTTTGAAAGCGGGTTTCTGTATTATTCAAGTACACCGCGGGCCTATACATAATTTTACAATAACGTTTCGTTAAGTATAACTGTACCTACGGTTTAATTTGAACGAAAAATACCAAGGAAATGATACTGGCAACACAAATCCAAAAGCATTATAATAGTGGTACTGCAGTATCCGGCAGAAAGAAAATATACTTCCATAGAGTACAAGTATAATCAATAATTGGCGAAACTACTAGTTGACCTCTGAACATAGTTGGTCGCAATAATAATTCGAATTTTATGAAGTCAAATTTATAAAATTTTAACCCCTGTAGGGTTAAGCTAAGAAAAATTTAAAAGCGTTTAAATTCGATAATATAACAACGAGCTGATAGCAGATTTATTATTAGTTATCAAAGATAATATTAACTATCTCGTTTGTTAGAACTTTTGATCGAACTACTGTCGAAGCTAAGAATATTGTCTTCTAGTACTGTTATTTTTCTAATATGTACCTAAAATACCGATATAATTTTTACATTTAGTTGACGCAAGTATCTAGATACCTATAAAATATCATAACTTTTATTTTATCTCCAGATCTCTCCAATCTATTTTCAATCTTTATTTTTCTTCCAAGATAATGTTTAAGTTTATATTAGCATACACCGAAACAGTTGAATGGACCATTAAAAAAACCAACAACATATTTAGTATTTACGATTATTTATGTTTGAAAAATTGTCCCTTTTCATACTTCATTCTTTAACATAAATTAAGCTTCTAAGAGATTAAAGAACATTACGGGTATTATAATATGTACCAACCTAGATATTCATAAATGTATGATGAAAAATATAAATTGTTTCTTAAATGACTCAATCTTAACTGAAACTGCGACTATGGGTGCACCACGAAATATAATTTGAAAATATTTTGAGTTCGAATTGAATTGATAAGACCAATAAAAGGGAGACACTGCAGCCACATATTTCGTTAACATAAAGAAATTGATAAAAAATAAAACAAATGCAGATGAAAAAGAGTTTAGAAAGTCACGCTGATATCAGTATTGTCAATTGCAGCGGAGGCAATGTGACGTTTTTATTTAATCAAAGACAAGATCAAATTTGGGAATCTTCCAAAAACGCGATAGATCACATTATGTCGTTGACAAAGATCGCGAATTATGCAACGCTGAGACTAAACAATAAATATAATAATGTACGAGTATATAATATTATTATAGCAACACTATAGGCACATTTTATTCAACACTATCGGGCTATAAGGCAACTAATTAAATGTTTAACGTAATACAACAATAATATTACACAACGTTTGTTTGGGAACCCATGACGATCATCGCTATAATACAACTGAAGAGCTTTCAAGCAGACACAATAATAATAGTGACACGTATATTAATATATTTCAAGCGAATATAGTACATAGGTAATATTAGATCATAGATCTATTCACAAGGCTTGTCATCGTTGAATTCACGGTTCGTAGTTACAAGCAAATCCTTAATACAGAATGTATAAATGGCGCCGTGAGGGTGATCTCGAAAATCATGTCGATTTCGGATGGAAAAATAATAAGTTAGCAAAAACTGATGTACAAACCTGGGTATAGGTATTTATAGGTATACACTGAGATTACCTATCTATATCTACCTATCTACTTACCTATAATAATTTGCGAATGCCTAAGGACGGATTCACGGAGCTGTGATAGGAGGAGGGTTCGACGACGGTGAAACGAAGTCGTTATATAGCATCCAGTTTTTTCTTCCCTTTTTTTGTCTCCACGATGCATATAATAATAATATATACGCGCGGCGCGTGTGCTTTCACCGAACAGACCGCATTCCTCGTGTTGCTAAGTCGATTTGCGCGTAGGAAACACGCACACGCACACACAAACAAATGTACACGTACACACACATAATTATACGCACACACAGTACAAATATACAAGCAGACACGCACAAATATATTATACTCACGACGACGGATGGCATTCCGTCGTACATATCTCTCCCACCGACCGCGACACGAAGAATTGGCAGAAAATAATATGCAATGCTACTATGACTGCTGTGGCTGCGTCTGTCGGGGGATCGAAAGGCATCGGTGGCGGAGGGCGCCCGCGTCGGGGTGTCCTCCTCCAACTCGAGTGTGCACAGCGGCGACCTTGCCAAGGACGGACGCAATGCAACGCGAGATACACGCCGCACGAAACAAATCGATAACATTTTTGTTTGAAAAAAAAATTATTAAAAAAAAATACTCATCTGCTTGTGGTATCCTAAAGAATATAATGTCAATATGGTGGCTCATACCGAGTGCAAACGAGTGTTCTGGAATCACGAATTATGGGTGTTGGCATATATTATGTACAATTGCTTTTGGTTTTCGTAAATAATTATATGTGCATATAGGGGTTTGGGGTCTTCAGGTTTGTATAAGTGGAGGCACTGCCTCCGAGGCAGAAGAAGACGATAATCATTAATAATGTATTAATATCATTCCTGTAGAAGGAATACGTATCTAACGTATGTATCTATAGGTATAAGGATATGAAGTAAAATAAAACGACTAAGATCATCTCTGCAAACAATAACCTAATAACCTATTACCTAACCTTTACTTATTTTTATTCCAGTGTGGATAACGAAAATTGCCTACTAATAAGCTGATTTTACAGAAGTTTACTAATTCGAACTAGAATGCAAAGAAAACTATTTAAAAAACAAAACCGATAACTACAATACACGAGATAATACATAAAATTACAACGTGATCCTTGAATAATAGTGCACTTACAATCAGTATCAGTCAATAGTTGGTTTTAATGCTATAAGCTAATTATATTTAAATATATCGATTTGGAATGATTGGTCATAAAATATAAAACATTTTATACACTCGCAAACAAATTAAAAAGTTTTTCAAGTGGTATTTAGGAATTTATCGAAATGACATATAGATACTATACATATTAACTATTATTATACATAGAGGTCAAAACATTAAGAAATAAAATTGAATAATTAAATAAAATATATACATTACCTACCTATTCATATATATGATAGCGTATGATAGTATATACGTGACTTTTATACACACCAATGTGTCATTTTTTTTAGAATATGAAATTTAATGGAACACTCGTGTATGTTACATTATCTTTAAGACTTAAGTAATATAGTTAACACGAACTAATTAATTTTTTTATGTAAAGTAGGTACATATATACTTTAGAAGTATAGAATATGTTACGCATAGTAAATAATTGAAAAATCGTGATGAAAATTCAAGTAAATACATCGAATGTAAATTTTATTCAATTATAATTTAAATAGTATCCATTCAAAAAGTTCAAATTCGTGATAATGTAATATAACCAGAACAATGACTATATTAAGACAAATTACAACTTAAATTCATGACGTTATAGGTACGCCTATACAAATATGTTTATTATGTTAACGAAAAACAAAAATAATCACTTAATAAAATACTAATTGTTTTACTGTTTTTTAAACTACAAGACATAATATGAAGGTACAAACTTTGATTATGCGTAGTACACTTATTATGATATTGATAGGTACCTAATACGATTAATATTTCTGATATTATTGTAAGTGCTATAAATTATGCATTTATGCTAGAATTTATGCCAACCCAGTAAATTAAAAAATAATATGGCTATAGGCAAGAGCGTAGCTAAAAATTTCTTCAAGGGGGAGGGATTGCCCCTGGACTAAAGCAATTTCGGTTTTATTAATTTGAAGTTTGAACTCTTATCAAATTGCTTAATGAAAAATACACAATTTATCATTAGAAAAAAATGAAATACAGCATTTATAGAGTTATATGCAATGCAGTAAATGCTGCTCTGTCTATAGACGTACACACATGCAGACCGCTCACAAGCTACAATGAGGAATCGCGATTCCGATCAGATTTTTAATTCTTATAATCCCAAATCCTACATTATGTATCATACTAATAACATTTACAAACTCTTTCACGGTCGCGCGCCGGCCGCCCACCCTTTTATTCATTTTTTTTTTTGTAATGGCGGTTATATAGAAATTCCGAAGAAGATTTACGAGTACCAATTATTATAGGGGCCGCTCGATATACACACACACAGCATACGCATACAATGAAATAAAATAAATAAATGCCGACGGAACAGAAAGAACAAACAAGTTTAACAGAATTTCAATTCAAAAATGCATTAATTGTAATTTTAAATAAATGCATTTATATATAGACATATCTGCTACTTATATGAAATTTGAATTCTGTAGATTTTAATTAACCTCCCTAAAAACGCGTAGGTGGTGCACGCATACAGCGATAAAAATATGCAACGTTTCGTCGTCAGAATAACCGTTTTTTCTCCCCACCTACATAAATAACACTTAAGGTTTCGTAGTAATACCTACACTTTATTATATTATCCCAAACGCGATAAAGACACGCCGCCGCCGCACTGTACCTGCCGGACCAGTGTGTGAGTAAAGCGGCATGAGTCATAAGCATAACGTACAACAGCAGTTGTAGCGTTGCAGTAGGTATACGGTACAGCAGAATGAATGGGCTAAACCTCATCAATTTTATTACAAACGTGTACAGAAACACTGAAACGCACAAGGTGTAGTATATGCGTTTGTTTCGAATCCACTCACGCGATATTAGAATAGTAAAAAAAATAATAAAAATTCGCATTAATCTTACAAAAGAAACGTTACGTTCAAGGCTATAATATTATGCATATTGTATCATTGAAAAAGTACCCCATACTATGACACACAGATAAAATATTATAATATGAAAATACCGGTCTGGTATAAGTTGGAATATCTAGTCATATCATAAATTATTCCGGGTCGCCAAAAACAATTGTTACCTATAATTATTGTTATGTTTTGATTTTAATACGTGTAGTGACGCGCACGTGTGCAAAAATAAACGGTTTCTCACCCAGTCAACGGATAGGTACCTACTAGAAAGCCTATATAATAATATAGTAATATTATAGACGTAGACTTTCTAGTTGGTGCTATCTATAATACTATACAATACACGATACACAGATAAAACGGCCTAACAGTTGTCGTTCTAGAAATTCGATAGGCTAAACCGGTTTAAATTTATCCCACATTATTCAGCACCGGGATAATGAACCATGTAAATAATATTACAGTCCAAGCATATTACATCCCAGTGCGTCTTTTCACGCCGTTGTAGCCTAGCTAATTTCTAGATTAGAATGTTGTTTCTTCCAATACAGGCTTTTCGCGGCATTTTAAATATTTCAAACAAAAAAAAAACTTTTTTGGTAAATAATAATAACAGTATCAAATTATAATTCACGTCCTACCTGGCAAACGGTTCAGATTCTACGTCGTAATCCTTGTCGATGGGATCCTTGCTGATGAGCCTGTCTATCTGTTCAGCTGTCAGGTCCAAGTATCCTGGTTGTTTGGCCCTTATCAGCTGCGGCTGGGGCGGCGGCGACGGGTTAACGGACACCACCTCCTTCATGCCGGCGCACGGTTGTGGGAAACGCGCACAATGCGTGTGCGGGTGACACCACCCGTGAGGTAAATAAAAAGAAAAAAATTTTTAAAAAAAATATCTCGCACACAAAATATCACGAACCCAGCGGCTTTTCGATCAAAAATATACAAATAAATGTACGAAAACACTCGGCGCAAATCGAAGCGGATTATCAAACGTTACTGTAAATTTTATTTTCTGTTCTTAATTTTAATAAAAAACAAAAATTTCGAGAATCGCATAATATACACTTATGGACACAACAGCAACGATAACGATAATTACAACGAACAGATATAGATTGCTGTCGACTGAAGATCGTATAATAGTAATCTACACGGATGCGAAAAACGGACGGTATTGACGAATTTAACAAATAAGCTGCACGATGTAATCAAAAATCTTCCGCGCTATCAAAATCGAAGAATAATATATAATCATTTATCAACACAAAAAAATTAATGATAATATTACGAATATCCGCGTCGCACTCGGTGAGGACTGCACACGCACACACACAACACTCACAACCGGTACCGCCGACTACGCATCCGCAAATGGCCGCCGCGACTGGTCTGTGGCCCCGTAGAGCGGTGGCAAACGCGGTCCTCGCGCCGGTCCTTTCGAGAACGTCCGCCGCGAACCACGCGGTGTCAGTTGTAGTGGTGGTGTGGCTGGTGGTGGTGTGGCTGGCGGTGATGTCAGCGGTGGTGGGGGAACCGCCGCACAGCTGCTGGCGCCCGCAACGGTTTTTTCCTCGTTTCCCCCGCCGCTGAAGAACCGACCACGCGCGCGGACCGTACAATATTATTATCGTAGCGCCATAATTATTGTACTCACACGGTCATAAAAAAAAAAAATGTTTTCTCCAACGTCCTACGCTCACTTGACACTCATTCAAACCCTCGATCACCCCCCGGCCACCCGCCACAACTACAAATTGATATTTTTTCCCTTTTGAATAGTATTCCCGATGCATATCAGATTAAAATACACATAGACCAATTTCAACACCGAGATTGGTAAAAAGAACCGACTATAACTCATTATGTATAGAACCACAATGTTCATTTATGGACTCAAAAATATATTACAGATCGATAAAGTACCTAATAGGTGCTTAATTATACAAACCGGAAATGCGAATAGGAATAATAATTTTGTTTGCTTTTTTATATTAACAATAGTGCATTTCGATTTTTATAGTGCTTACAGTACATTGCAAAATAAATTATTAATGGAATTTTAAATTGTATACAACCATATAGTAGTTATTTGTGTTATTATTAGGTATAGGTTCAATATAATAACCCAACTAAGAATTATCATACACTTTTTAATTAAACTAAAAAACAAAACATTTGTAAAATGCCATCGTCTTATATTACATTTGTAAATTGCCCCATTATCTTTCTAACCTATGTAGGATTCTTAAAAAATAAAAATAACAATACAATTTGGACCTACCTACTATCTATTGTAATAATGATTTAATAGGCTGAGTCCAATTTATTAATTCCTTTTACAACATTTTTTTAAAGATTATGCATATAAAGTAACAAAAATATAAAATTATCTATCTATGTATAGTGTATACGTACATACTGGTGTATTACAGACGATTAATTATATAATTTTATATCAACTGCCAGTTAGAAAAAAATAATACTTCACATGATAATACTTATAACTGCAGTGACAATAACATTGCACTATTAAGTATTTACAATACATAACTATTAATTATATTATCATACACTCTTTGTAGATAAATATTAAATATACGGTTTGCTTAAGTAATCATGTATTATATTATATTTATACATTGGTATACCTACATACCTTTCATATTAAAGTCGTAAGAGTACATCAAGACATTGAAAACAAAAACTGTAATTGTTGATTAATTAAATTTAGCGATGACTCGTGATGGCTACCCTCAATACATAAATATTATAAAAATAACATTGTTTTATAATTTTTTATGATAATCACAATTTATAAAAGTATACCAAATTACAAATTTAATTTGTGTTTTCGATAACTCTATAACATGAAATGATATATTATATTAATATTATACAGGTCTTCGTCGAGTAGGTACACACTCAAGTATTTCGTTCAGTTTAGTTGCTTTCTTACTTTTATTTCTACGCTTTATCGACAAGGTTCTATTACAATTCCCTTCAATAATTTCTTGAGCGATAGAACACAACATTTCCCCTACTCTTCTAAGCCATAAACGGTGTTACAGGTTTTTGCGGTTTCGTTTTATTACCAAAAAATCATGATAGAAACAAGACTCACAAGTCATCTCCATGTAATAATAGTTAATACCTACATAATATTGTAAATCAACTACAAAATAATTAATCAATAGTACAATTTTTGATATTTTTCGAAAATGTATGTAGTGTTTTGATTGTAATTTTGAAACTGGTTTTCAACTCGTCACTTTCTCCACATGAATTTATTGAAGAACATATCATATACATGTCATTTGATTTATTATGTTTTAAATTAATAATTCAATTTCAAATATAAATAAGTATTTATCAATGTAGTACCCATACAAACAATAGTTTTATCACCGGTAGTTAAAGTGATTCAACTGGTGTAATATTATTATATATTTATTTCATTGACAAATTTGTTATTAAAAATATTATGAGACACTGCTAAGAAATAAGAACAACTTAAAATATTGTTTATTTATTTATTAAAAATACAGCTGTAAATATAACAAACTTGTATGATGTATAATTGTTATTTTTTGAACTAGATAATAATCAGATGTAAGAATACTATTAGAATATATTATAGAAATGTACTTATATATAACCTGAATCTCGTGGTACCTCGTAAATATTTTAATTGCTAATTGTCGTAAACATATTAAGAGTAAAAATAAATAATACTCATAGGTTGGTATCAAATATGATTGTCACATGTTTGAAACTTTAAAATGACGCGAAATAATAAACTCTTCCAATATTTTAGTACCTATAGGTACTAATAACCCAATACATAATATCTTTTATTTAATATAATATTTATGTATCTACCTGGCTACCTATACCTATAATACAATGTTGTTAAAAAAATAAACGCAAAGCCTTAGGAATGGTTAAGTTACACGATAATATATTTATAGAAGGACAAGAAACAAACACTATTAATATTAAACATTTTTCACTTTACTCCTTATTACTTTTGTTATTATTATCATTATAAATCATAATATAAGATTTCCATAAATGATATATTTTATTGACCGTATCATAGTTTTAAACGAGTAAAATATACTTGTAATGGATAATATTTTATCTATAGTACATTGTAGGGTTTATCATTATTGTATATACTCAACAGATTGACATTCGATAAAATGTGATGACTAAATATTAACTTCTGTGAAATATAGCACACATGTGTAATCACAAAAAAAAAATGTACAAAAAAAATAACTAAAATAATTTTCGGTTCCCACAAAATATTATATTAAATAATATTATGCATAATGCATCTGTATATTATATACAGACGCACTAGACAGTTGTAGACCATAGAAATGTACGCTGTAATCAAGAAAACTAATGTAATAATTATTTTATACTTTATTACATTCAACTAAAATCTACAATACTTATAAAAAATATAAGGATTAAACAAGTATTTTGAATACTATATATTGTATTTAAGAAGACGGTATGTACATAAAATAATTTATCAGAAAGAATTTTAGTGTTTTAGTTGTTTAACTGGTATAGATACTGCAGCAGCATTTCAAAAGATTACACTAAGTCAACTAGCAACTTGATTTTTGAAGTTAAACGGTCACCGCAATATCATCAATTTAGTATTACTCGTATTTTAGTATGAGTAATACTTGACACAATATAGTTTTTAAATATTATCATTAGACGAATCAAATGATCTATAATTATAACTCACAATTATTGACATTAAGGTGGATACACTTTTTTTAATGTCATTCCTTATTTTGTTGTGATTCTGATAAACAATTCTACCTATTCTACCTACTCAGTTAGTATTTAGTATTTACATAACTACTAAGCTAATCTCAACGACTCAACTGTTAAATGTAATGTGGTTTTAAAATTCTTAGGTATAGTAGGTAGTACTAGGTACCAATATGAATATATACATAGATAATTAAACATTCACGATGATATTAAAATTTTTGATGTTCTTAAAGTTTTAATTCTAATTACAAAATGATGATGGAACAAGTATATATAATCTATCGAGTTATTTGCTAACGAAATGAACTTAATCCGAATGATGACCACGTATTATTTACCGTATTTTTTTTTATTTAAGAGCAGACGTCTGGTTTCTCAATATTATATTTTTTAAACTGGTTCGTTTCTTACCATCATCGTTCCTTCAGGCATTGCGTGAATTTTCTCGATCGGAATATTACACTATTGGCACATTAAGGATTTTAACCACATTAGCAAAACTCAAGAAAACCACAAAACATATTTATAAATATATTGCATATTAAGTTTCAAGTGTATTAAACGAATTTGCAATTGGACATTTCTCTTTCAGTAATAATATTATACCAACTATAGGGTCTAGTTTGGACAATTTAAATTATTGTATTGCTATTAAGATAGTATAATACCTATCTAATATACTATGTATTAAATATATCGTATAATAAATTCAAATTTTCTATTTTGTGAGTAGGTATCTGGTATTTCAATATTATTTAGCAGTTGCATATCGTATATATAATAATGTAACAGTTTACATATATCATGCAGATTGATGTATAGTTCTTATAATAATAATACATTATAATACATTATGTATTTGTCTTTGTACCCGATATCTACGTATACCTATTCAAGTTTTAAATTTTAATAATTATATTAACAATTGATTAGGCGTGAAAAAACCAATCTTCTACCACAAACAGTATTATTATATCATGTGATTCATATATTTAAACACGTAAAAATAATATTCAGGCTGTGTAGATGACTCAAAGGAGCCAACAAGTTGGGTTTATGGGTCTAGTTTTCCCCAGATTTTATTAACTAACTTGAATACGTAACTTAACACTTAACAGGATGCATAAAATAGTATATCATAATAAATATTTCTGGAATGAAAAAGTGTTAACACTGATTGTCTGATGTGTATAAGAATAGTCCTGAATATAAATACATCCATCTCGCATAGGTGCACCAATATATAATAATATAATAAATACTTACAAATTTAGCCATTGATTTTCAATATTGCCCGAGTAGATATCATACAAAAATAAAAATATATATTTAGAATGTATTTTTTGTGAAATAACCTTTAAGACATGATGTACTTATATATACATACAATAATAATGATAATAATAATAATACTCATAATATAACCAGACGGGCCGCAGCGGTTTACCCGTTCACGGGGGTGAACGGCACCCCAAAATAATAATAGACACACGTGAGTGCAACCCCTTTGCAAGACCCGGCCACGTGCTGGAATTGCGTTGATAATACCTAATATTGAAGTAAATGTGCGCACACTGCAAACGGCTGAACGGATGTGAAATTCCAAAACGCCCCACGCGATCCATTCGGTACAAATGTACAATATAACATATAATATATATATAGGTGTACATACGATAATATAATGTAGGTACGTACTATTAAAACCACTGCAAGGTAAATGATATATTATATTGTCTAAGCTGGTGTGATACGTGAACAACAAGATAATAATACACAAAAAAAAAAAAACAATCGTTCAGAATTCTATCCACATAATATTATATTATAAATAATGGTGCGATGGGGGTGTTGTTCGATCGACGACGGGATGTGTGCCAGATGTATGAATTGTTTTTTCGTTTAATAGCTACGAGCAAAGCGGATGGAATATGATAATACATAATATTATATTATGTTATTAATTATTGCACGTCATGCTGCAATGAAGTGTTAATTTTTTTTTCTATCGTCATCATCTTGTCTGTCATCAGTTTTCCAGATAGTTTTCTGAGAGTGCTCCAAAAAGTTTGCCATAATCACATGACCTTATCCTCATCGATTGGAAATGTAATCTAGGTAGTCAGTTTATGTATACTGTAATAGGATGTATATACCTAATTATATATTATACATTTATACCTCATTCAACCTACGCTATTTACAGAAGTCAATTTCATAATTTGATTTCCCAGTAACACAATGCCAACGTAAGGAAAAACTAATATTGCAAAAAAATATTAACACATTTATCTTTTATTATCTGGTTTACAATCAATTTTACTGTTACTTTGTTGTAACTCAACACATCTTGTAATCTATAAAATATATAATTCATTTACTTAGTATCAAAAATTATCTATTTAGGTTTCTATATGATATAAAAAACAAAATGCGCCAATGACACATCTTTAACTTTTAAATGCGCGTTTGACAGAACTGTAATAATTATATAACTACACAGTGAAATTGTGTTTAAATGTTTATTAGTTTATTACTAAAATATATACTATTCAACATGCCATCTCTACTAAATTGAAAATAATATTTCACTGTCTACACTAAGAAGTAGAATTTAGCCACTTAAGTCAAATTTAAATATTATGTGCAAATATTTCTATAGAAATAAGTCACTTTTTTGCTATTAGTTATGTAGGTACTTATTTATAATTTGCAATGTTCCTATGTTATGTGGGCTCTTTTAAAGTATATTATATGTTACGTTCATATAATGCGTGGTGTGTAGTGAATACCTACTGCTAAAACCTTTTTTGTCGATAAGTCATTAAGTCCAAATCAAATGCATTCTGCACCTATTATAATACATTATATATTATTAATGATACCGATTAACATATTAATTTTGAATATAATAGCTATCCTAACAATATCAACATCAATATTTAAGGCTTAATTTTTAGAACAATATGCAATTTTCTAAATTTAAAAAAAATTTAAAAACACATATACTTCCATGTGGGATCCTGTTATATTGATATATTATATTCACTACTCGGGCTAATAATAACGATTGATTGATTGCTTGAGAACAATAATTTATTAATTATACTGTGTTCTAAAAGGTTAATAGTTAATAGCTATTGATATAGAAAATAAGTGAAACCTGAATTTAATAACTAATTTTTGTTTGATGGTGAAAACACATAGGCATATTATACAAGTACTGACTTAGTTTTTTTTGCAAAAATTTGCCATGCATAAGTGGTTATGGTCTTATGGAGTCGTTACTCTCAGTGCTTAAGCTGTATTGTTTTATTCGACGCTTTTACAATTTATCACAGTTTTGTACTTAACCTATGTTTTTAAGTGCAACAATAAGGAGCAGCATAAGTAAAGGAAGTTTACCGCGTAAGAAATGCACATTCTGTGTAATATGTAAATTTAAAGTGTATAGTGTAATGTATTATAGTTTTTAACTCTTGTTTTCCAGCATAGGTGTATACATAATATGGCCAACTAAAATACTTTCTTAATAGGTAAATGATAATAACATCGTATAGCCGTATAGGTGTATTAGAAGTTCACTAATGCATTTTTTGTTTAAGGAAAACAAACACATGTGTACCGTGTAGGTATAAATGCTATTGTCTATTACGGACTACGGTATACGTATACACAAAATATATTATATTACAATATGTAAAACATTGTTTATTAAACAGCTAGCACTTAACTTAACCTTCGGCCTGTGGTAAGACTATAAGTTTTTTTTTCAAATTTGTATTGTATGAGGTTATAATATAAGAGCTCCAAAAAAATGTTCGATTCTTAAAAAAAATTTTAATTTAATTCTTTGAAAATCGGTAAAAATTAAGAATGTTTAATACAAGATAATAATATCTATTATATTTTATGTAACATATCGTATGAACGTGTAATTCTAAAATACAATTATAAAATTATATTGTATACTTATAAATGGGCATTAAGCTTATCTGATAGCCTTTGTATTTTTGGTGAATAATCAATAGCTGGTACGTGATTACATTTCATGGTGTTCAAAACCCATAATATTATAATGTATAGTTGTACACTCTACGTGTCACTATGATCTATTAATAACTAGTGTCCATATAGCATATCTACGTTTGATCAGTGGCGCTCATCTCAATCCCATTAGGTGTAGCAGCCACAACACCTTTTAAAATATAAAATTAAGTATATTATCTATATATATATGTAGGTTTGTATGTATATTTGAAGAAAAAACATTTACTGTGACTGTAATCGTTATATAAATATGGGTGGGTGGGTCCAAAAAATCCTGTTGTTATACCATTTAATTTAGACTTATGTGCCACTGAGCTTGACAATTATTATGTTCGTGATATAGAATACAGTTTTGTACTTTATATATGACCACCTAAGGATTGGAAGACATAAATTTATTGGCCATATTAAACTTGATTATTTTTCCCATTCAAACGTTAATCGATACATTCCTGAATCCCCCAAAAACATAATATCGATACCCATTTACTACCCACTCGTGATCCGTTCATGATAACCAGTATGGCATAATATGTTATTAAGTGTTTAATATTAAAATGGATCCTGGGGTTATTACATCGGTTTTTTATAAAATAAAAAACTAGTTTTTTTCTTTAGAACATAAATTCAACTATTTCATACGAGCATAAATACAATGTATGTATAAATATTTTGAAACCTAATTAATTAAAGACATAAAATTAACCATTTAACGTAGATTCGGATCAGTCACATAAAGTGGAGGACACAAAGACTCATTTTGATACAGATCACCTATTACCTTCCTTTTTAGTTGCACTTACACACTTTCGGTTACTCCGGTTAACCCTGCAGTGTATGTAGTAAAGAGACTCTCGTAGCAATTCTTTCTAAACACATTCTAAACTCGGTTTTTTGCAAGAACGATGTCAAAATTGTATATAATTAAACATTCTGTAGACCAAACACGTGTTCTTTGGGTACATATATATTATATAATATTTACGAAAAACTAAAAAATAATTATTACTTTTTATTCATATTATGTTTTAGATACATTTTCAAGTTTTTAAATTTGCCATAAGCATTTTTTTTTCGTATTTCCTACTTGATGTTCTGTACATATAAGACTATATAAATATCGTATATAACTATAGTTGAATGCTTAATTTATTTCTCTATAGCAGCGGTTCTCATACTTTTTTTTTCGGGGGGCCCTTATATTCCTAAAAAAAATTACGGAGCCCCAAAATTCAGAAATGTCTATTTGAGACAACAATAATTCATAAAAAATGATGTTAATTTTAAAAAATATGTAGATTTATAAATAGTTTACAATGTTACACGTTTAAAATAATACATATTGATACGGTCCGAATAATATTGAATACAAGTATAAAAATTGAAAATGTAAGTAAGAAATATAATAATAATTTAATAATTTGAATTTAATTAATACAGATAATATATGCTCAGGGAGCCATGGAGCCCCTAGACTATTCTCGCGGATCCCTAGGGCTCCGCGGAGCACAGTTTGAGAACCGCTTCCGTATAGTATAAATAATAATATCAGTTACTATAATATAACATACAAACACAATGGATATTATAAACAAATGTTTTGATAATTACTACCTATATATACCTACTCGTAGTTAAGAAATAATAAACACTTAGAAACAATTACAATGCTTAAGTATAATTTTTTTTTAGAATGTATGCCTACGATGAAATAAAGAACGTACTGTGTAGTTATCATGCAGTACCTGCCTATGTATATATTAAATACATTATACTTGTATGGCTATGATTCATGATTTATGGATATGATACAATTATACAAATTCATGTCATGCAAGTACAGCTCCACATATTTAGATCTGTTGTTATTACTTTCTTCGTCATAACTCAATGGGATTATAACAATAATTTATTTTAATGACAAAATTTTCGTCTTTTCTGTGGCTTTTGTTTTTTTTAATCTTTCTTTTTTATTAATTATGTTCATTATAACAACTATGGTTCAACTTTTATCCACAAAAAAATATGATCTTATCTATTTAAAAGAAATAAATGTTTGGAGAAAGATATAGTTACATTTTTTTTTACTATTTGAATGAAAATTACATGACCCTCTTCTAACGTTTTAATGATCCTGGATAAAAATCAGTCATATATAAATTATCAACCTTTCAATTAATGTTTATTCGGAGAAAAATGTTCACAGCAGTGTACTTTATGTTCTTTCTATTTCCACGAGTAAGGTATAAGTACCAGTAAATTGTGTTTTATTTTTCAGTATCGCAGTGTTTGACGAACAATCGGTAGTAAAAATGTAAAAATAATATATACACATGGATATTGGATATACATTATACACATAATGTAGTCATAATAATGTTAAACAATTTAATGCCGAAGAGTTATTAATTTTTAAATACTAAAGTTGACGAAGGGTTTTATCACCTCATGTGGGTTTAAAATTAATTCTGGAACTTAGTTATTTTCTAAATTGAATATATATACATAGCTCACATATTATATGGTTTATTTTCATTTATTTTTAGTTATCGCTTCCTGGAATCAGGACATGGCCATTATAAATTAATAATTAATAATTATTATAAAATGTTATTATGTTAACCTCAAATAATAGCAATAACTTATATTGTGCTATGTATAAACCTATATTATATCAAACCAAATCTATTGGTATAATATATTAATATGATATTTTAACGCCCCGTGGCCCGTTTCATTTTGTAGTTGTTTGACTAATTTCAGAACCTAAATCATTTTTTGGTACAACGTTTAATAATATTATGACATATAGGCTTATCGTTGGACCCTTAAACCAGTTAGTGAAAATTGGTTTGTTTGTACCAAATTGGACTGTTACTGATTTAATTCACAACGAGTTAGGTGTGTGCCCACACTGCCCACGACTACCGCAAACGACGAATACGAACAGACCAACACATTTCACACCACTATGACTTTTCGAAAGGAACTAGCGGAAACAAATATATACTTAAATACGAATCGTTGCCCCTGTCAAACGTACTCGCGTAATATAATATATTCGTACATTGTATAATAGGTTTACGAAATTAATCGATCGGACCGATTTATATATAGGTGCAAACAAGTGGCTTTATTTGTGTGAGCAACTCGTGACTCACGATTTGGTTACATTTTTTTAACCAGACGTAGGTACAGAGTCAGTACTTCAGAGAGGTGTTATTATTATTCCATAAATCGTTATACGTTGAATCTTGCACTGTTGCGGACCATTCAACTTCACCACGATTATACCACGCATAACTACGTTATTTCACCAAAAAGACGAATCAGATGCATGTACCTACATGGTAGTATTTACGCTGCATCAGCATTCAGCGATATATGTACGGTTTTTGGGAATGTACCTATTATATGCATATATGGTATTATAGGTATTTGTTTTACGTCTCCGTGGACAACCTCGGGAATTATGGCAAGGAACCCGCCCACCGGTGTGAGAATATAAAATAATATTATTATAAATTATAGTTCAGTGAGAACGGCATTAGTGTAATATTTATAATAATGACGAAGTTATTAGATTAGCCCAGTGCGGAATGTGCACTGTTACGGTGGAGAGGTAGACACGGTTTGCAAAACAATTATTTGACATTTGCATATTATTACACTCGCTGCGAGGCTCTAATTATCCGGTTGTACATTACAACTTTTATTTAAAATTCTTTTTGTAATGGAATTTTTTCGTCCCCCTTTCGAAAGCGCTCTATTTTTGTTTTTGATTCTTATGCTTTTACCTTCGCGAGCAATCAAAACCTCCATTTATAGCAACTGCTGTAATAATTGTTTGACATAATTACGAAGTGGCCGTATCCATTAGCATCCCGGTTCGTGAAGTTTATTATTATTTCACAGAGGAACACCACTACTCCAGTCGAGGTCAATAGGATTTAGCCGGCCAGTCATCTCGGAATACGAGGAGGGCAACGGGGATGAGGCGAAAATAATATAATAGAAACTCAAAGTATATAGTATATTATTATTATAAGCATAATGATACGATAGAATTTCGTTGACGACGTGCTACGAAGACCGATTGTCTATCTTGTCTCTAAGAAATTGTTTATATTATTAGCCATGTAATAATATCCACAACACATCATCTCTGGGTACGTGCGAATTATTATTATAGATTTTGTCGATTAATATAATAACATAATATATAATACGCTACTGTTACAATACAATTTATGACAACTGCAGAATCGAACTATTGTTGTTTGATATTTCTTTTTGCTTGAACTATTTCGTTGACCCAGTTGAAAGATTCGTGAAAAATAAAACAGGAGTACATGCTGGACACAGTGTTGCACTATAGATAGATTGCTTTGAAATTTAAATTTGAAATGTACATCATATCTACCCACAAAACACTTCAATCTAATCGCTTAGTATTGATCATCGAAATGAGCAGTATTAGTTTTTTTATTTCTTATTATAAATTAGTATTAAGTTTGGCACGATGAGGCTTGTACAAAATGAAAATAATTTTTTATTTTCAATATCATTGAATATTATTTTATTCCCCTAGTATTTTAAATTATCAATAAAACAAATTATAACATTTAAATAATTAAATACCTACCTAACTTTGATTTTTGTTTTGACTCTTGCTGAATTAAAAATTATTGTAATGAATATTTCTTTAATGATTTTAATTGTTATTTTATATTTTCTTTTTTGTATGATCATAGTTTTAAGTATGCACCATATTATCAGAACTCATCAACCCCTATCGGTTGTTAAATTTCAGTAAACAAAAATAAAATAAATACATTATTATACTTAATGATAATATGAAAAAATATAGTTAAAATGGCTTTGTTGCTTATCCGTGCGTAGTCACAATGATTCAATATCTATAAATGCAAAGGACTTACCATTGCTGATTGCAGTTACAGTTCCCACGTGTTAGAAAATTGAACGCACTCTCACTCACCTCACCATTGAAAAACAATGCCACACTAGCAACCCCACAGCAAGTCTCATAACATTCAATGTAATGTATTTTCATTCCGTTGTTTCCACAATTAGGACCTTTTGGTAATTTAAGTTAAATGAAAATAAATACAATTGCAATTTCATATTTATTTTTTCGAATCATAATTATTGCATCTGAACAATTAGTATAACACCTGTCGGATACGTCTTGAATACAATTGTGATTTTAAAATATGTAATTTAGATGGTTATAAACCAGATTACATAAATCTAATGTTTGTCCATAAATATTTAATAAACAATACAACACATCATATACGTACAACGTACGGTAATGATGTAGTAATGTTTGTCAATATTCGTAATACAATTGATTGAAAAACATAATATTTTGCAGGATATTAGTATATTGCTTATCAAAGCAAACATATACAAAGCACTATTATTAATTGATATGCAGTAAGAATGTCTCGATAAAACGTTCTAATCATTAACATTTTTAAAAAAAATAGTTTTTTTTTTATTATTTAACATAATATAGCCGTGATATTTTTACTAAAATTGTAACAGGAACATCAATAAATTATCGTATAGATGACAGCATCAAATTACTCTAAAACAAAAAAAAATTGTTATGAAATTGATCAATAATCATTAAATGCCATTAAAATGAAAAGGAAATATACTTCTAAATTATTTTTGCACAACATCCGGTCTTTATTTATGTGTTCACAATTAATTAATATATATATATTTTTTTTTTAAACGTCTGTAAAATATCGATGGACTCAATGGACTGCATCAGTGGCATACTGCATTTAATTATCATTACAATAATTAAGTCTGCTATACCTTATGCTAGTATTTGTTATTATTCTAAACAAATGATTCAACATCTATAGTTATGGTCTAATAAGACTCTAAGTTCTTCTGAGACATTTCCTTTCCCTTTATTTCTAGAACACTGTCACCTTATGATTACCTATACGTTTGATATTTGATTCATAAAAAATATATTTCATATAAAATAACTGCAAACTCCAAAAAACAAAAAAAAAATAAGTACCTACTCAAATTTCTCGTTAACTGATATTTATTTTTTACATTCATCTTTATTACTTCCTAAATTGATTAATCATTTAAATACGATTGCATTAGTATAACGAATTATTTATAATTAGCAGTAAAAAAGCCGGAGAGATTGTTTTTTAGGGAAATGGGCTAAACCTCGCAATACTCTATTGCTCTCTAAGCCACACCTAAGAGTATAATATATTTTGTATACAAAAAGTACGTACTTGCATACAGGCTTTATTATTCACAAACTATCGTAGCTAGTAAAATATTGTATGACACAAGTTGTAATTATTATGTGAAAGTTCACAGTGTTCAACAAATAAAGGACTGATTTTAAGTATTTATACATTTTTTTCATTGGTAAGAGATATATAAAAACGAATATACCACTCATGTTACAGGATATTCTTACAAATGCTCAATGTGCATTGCGAATAGAACCATAGGGGGAATTTTAATGAATTTTAGAAGAGGGAACTAAAATCATCTTACACAAAATCAGCTATTTATAATAACAAAAAACTTCTATTTTAATTTCAGGTTGGTTTAGAATAATTTTGGGGGATGACTATAAGCAGTGAGCACCTCCTCCCCCCCCCCAATCACCGCTTATTATCTCAAACAAAAAATAACTAGATAGTATTCGAATTCCAGCAAAAATAGCTTGAACGTATCACTGTATCAGGTGTTGAGATATGATACTAGGAGCCTAGGTATAGATACTGCAGCTGTTGTGGAGTTAAAATTTGTCATTCAAATGAAGTGATAACTGATAAAGTTAATTTGAACCTATCAGTCACTGAAGTTATCTATCTGTTGTCATTTGTATGAACTATAAATGTCCGGAACAAAAAAATTAAAACCAGGAAAAACTTCCCCGCTCATTGAATTTCAAAAGTTGGTTCATCTTTTTCGGAACGCCCTATTTAAGAATATGTGAATTTGATATTATTTTATCGTTATATTTAAGGAAGATCAATGATAACAATTCAGTTTTAACGTAAACACAAAGTCCGGAAACTTAAACACGGAACGATTTCTCTCGGTAAACATAATAATTGAATTTGGCCAGCCAAGGTTTAATTCTCTGTCACGCGGAGGTTCCTGGTCTTCGATATTTAAAATACCCATCGGAACTGATTCACACTCGAGACTCACGAGCACTGTGGGCGTGCAATAAAATAATTAGTTTTATTTTTATTCTTGGTTCTTGTGCATTACTAAATTATCACACACCTGGATTCACAAGCCATGAAATCAAATCATGTGTATTATAATAATATATATTATATTTTATACGAGCACGTGGTCATGAAGACAAGGCCCTCGAATGATCATAAGACATAGGTAACGTTATAATATCGTATAATATATTTTTTTTTTTTTTTACTATTATTACTATCACTTGTCAAGGAGATTTGGCAGGAAAATTACCAACAAACCGTCAAGTTTTCGCCATACCACTTTAAAAAATTATTTTTTCTGGATGATGTTTTATCCAGTCTCTCCTAAAGCATTTCTCTCTCTCTCTCTATCTCTCTTCTCTACACCACACTAGAATACATAATAGATACCATTCGAGTACTGTTTTCGTCAAAAACACGATTTCTGAACACACACATATATATAATAATAAATAATATATAGTATATACATGTACATACAATGAACATTTCGTGCGTAACGAGTAAACGAACCAATACGCATTTGAAACATGAATATCCGAATGCGGTCGTGACTGTCAAGTGTCAACCGTGCCCGGGCTGCTGCTGTGCTGTTACAGGTACCTACGATGCAGCCGTCGATGTCTTTGACCTTGCCAATTGTGTCGTGCCTGCTTCAACAAACACCCGCGTTGATTTTGGCCCGAGGAGACTGCCGTGTACACTGTACAGCAACACCGACACCCGCCACCGGAATAGGAGTCAAATAGTAGAAAATTTAAAAAAAATCAATCGTATAGACATATACATCGATTGCGATCGTAGTAATATATGTAATATACTATATACCTATTAAAGTATCTAAAATATTTAATGTAGTACCTACTATATATCAGTCATTACTCATTACTCTTTATATTATGTTGTTGACAGTTTTATAAGAGCATAATATTATAATCATATCGTTACGACGTTTCTATTTGACGCAACATCAACTTACAACTTTCGGATGATATTATACAACGTCGTTTTGATTTCATCCTTTCATACCTATATTACAGTTAATAATAATACAATTTTAATAACGATTTTTAATCGTTTATCGGAATTTAATTTAAATATTGTACCTCATAATATGGTATACAATGTACAAATACCTATCTTTTACTTGATAGTCGGACTCGGAATAGAATTTCAATTGAAAGTTTTCGGAATATAAATCACTAATAAAATTAATTACTAGGTACAATATAGTTTAATCTCGACCATTTACTAGCAGTGAAAATATTCCGAATTGAGGGTAGTTTCTAATAGCAAAATTGTCTAGTTTCTACCTAGGGTAAGTTAATACTTAAATAGTATAATATATATATTTTGAACCAACCTAATTGAATACATCTATAAACTTGTAAGTACAAAATTAAACAAGATACATCATACATTTAATGTACCTAATAACTTAAAACTTAGTATAATAAGTGAAAAAAAAAAATACTGAAACATTATGCATGCAAATATGAAACATTACATTTTTTGCACATTTACACCATGGCAAAATGTTGCAAAAGTTTATGCCACTTATTTTATGTAGTCGCGTGAATATAAGTGAGAAAATATGGAACATTATAAATTCCAAAATCGTTATTATACAAAATATTAAAATATAAACCAAAGTGATCGATGCAAAAAAATTAAAACCTTATAGATTATATATCAGTTGAGATATTAACATAATATGTATATTGTATATATATAATTTATTATAATACTAATGTTATGGTTTGATGTTTTTGAGAACATACAATATATAAGTACTTAATTTTATTACTTCATACTATATTGTATTTATAATGTGCGCAATAATAAAAAAATAAGGGACCGAAGGATAGATGTACTTGGAGTGCATACTGCACTTTTCACATGCTCCGTGATAAAAATGATTAAAATATTCGGATTCCGTATTAATAATCAAAAAATGTTTTTATTATCTTATTCGATGTATGATTTAAATACTATGAGGTCCATGAAGTTGAATTATTACATTAATACATAATTATAAGTGATGAATCATGTACAAATGTTTATACCTAGTTTATTTGGAGTTTTAGTTATTTCTTATTATGTACATGCATTTTTTTCTAAACCACTTTCAAAACTACAAATACATCGAAATGAATTGAATAAAATAATATAATGTTTTCACTTCTTTAAATATTTAACTAGGCCGTAGTATTAATTATTATAACTTATTATTTTATGAAATGAGTATCAGGTAATATTTTGATGAACATAATAGGAGGCAGCAGGTAGCATTTTAGGATGAGACTAAATAGACTATTTCAAGCATAAAGGAAAACTATAAAGTATATATTTTGTTTTAATAGTATTATTCATACATGCAATTAACTATTATTAGTGTTGTTGGAGAAAAACAAGTAGGTTTGTTAATAGTTCCTATAGTGACATCAGCTTGCTTTTTATGAAAATCAGTCATTGTCTGGGTTAATTGTTTCAATATTTTGCAATTCTCTCCAAAACACTTAAGTATATGTAACTATACTGTCGATTGAAATAAACCACAATACGATATCTTCTCTACATGGCACATAAGTACAATATATAAAGTATATACCAAACAGTGTATTATAATATATATAATAATATTGGTAATGCGTCACGGTTTCCTTTTAAACGAATATTATACATTTATACTTATAATATGTGTGTACCTATATACAGTATATTTCAGTAATACGATTGTTGCATAATTCAAGTGCAATTGTGATTTTTCATTTATTTACCTATACCTGTATAGTATAATAATTGTATTACACATTGATACAAATTTATAATGAAACGACTGCCTAAATATATATACTAGCTATACTAGCTGATCCCGTGCACTTTGTTGCCCGTTAAAAATGCAAACTCTATATGAGACTCGATGGTGATAATGAGAGGAGTATATATTATGCCTACCTGCTGTGGATTGTGAACCCTGCTTGATGAGTACTTTATATATATAATATATTTTATTATTATTTTTTATTGCGGACACGCCGATGAGCGGCTATAAGTGCAACTCTGCCATCTTGGTTGGGGCAATGTGCGAAAATTCAATTGTATGCATGCTTATACCCGATGAACCACTGGAGGCACCAATAAACAAAAAAAAAATACCAATTTCAACTAAATATATTTATATTTCTCCCATAACCAGTAGGAATTATAACATTACCCAAAACGGATCGGTTTATGCTAAAAAAATAAAATATTGTGAATATATTGTCTTTCTGCATATTTTGTTATACATTGCTACCTATATTGCTATACCGTGAATCACAATTATATATTATGGATGTACCTATATATCGTGGTAACATAGAAACGCTGCTTGATGATTTGTGTCTAAACTCTGAAGTTACAAACGTGCGCAGTAGTGCGATGTCATTACTCATTAGCATTGAATAGATTTCTGCACGCGTTTCATCGGACACCGGAAACGGTTTTGTACTGGTTTACTATGCAGCGGTCTTGAAGGGGTGGAAGCGAATTTCATGATTTTTTTTTTTGTTAAACTTGTCTCGTCGACGGCGTTAGTGCCGACAACAAAGTGGACGCACCGTGATTTTAATATTATTGTAATAATTCGTATTGTTACCGAATTACAGTAAATGCATATACAATATAATATAACAAAAAAACTGTAAACAATGGCGCATGGCCCCGGTCTTAACCAACTTAAAATTATATGATGTAGTTTTCGATCCCTCGTTGACGTGTGCGGTATATTTTATAAGCACGCAAATTGAATTTTAATAATGTATTATTATATAGATTTGACCGACTAGAAGTTAAATTTTTTACTAGATCAGTTAATTTATATTACTAATTATGTACACGTTTTAGTAGCAAATCGATATAGAAGTCATCGAAGAGATAACACCTTACTCCGTTGTATTGGGAATACAATTTTTTTTATTCAGTCGAGCATTGAATTATGTCACCTTTGTTTTGTATCAGTTGATTGTCCATTGGCCAGCGTCTTTAATGCAACTTCTGTGGTCGGAACTTCGTCGACAGTTTGTATATATTTTTGGCAAACCGTGAATTTGCGTATACAACACTACTATATAGCTGTTTTAAAATAACATCCCAAAATATTAATCTGATAATATAGCCATAATTTAACTGTTATCTAGATTAAAAATATATATATTTTTAAATATTTAGTCAATATGATAATTATATGTCGGTTTATTGTCCGATGTTTTTTTGCATCATAATACCTAAGCATATGGAGAGCAAAGTTGTTTTATAATAATATACCTGCATACAACTTTGCTCTTGGTGAGATGGTATAGATTGATAGTATTTTGAGGGAGTCAAAATTAGAGATACTACCTATATAATATTATAGGTACCTGTACCCTATTTGAAACATGTAAGTAGGCATATAACAACTTTTAACTAAACTAATTTTAGTTTTAGCCTTTTACAAAAATATTAATTTAAATTATTATTTATCATTATCATATATCATTAAAAGAAAGTTGTTGTGCAAACAGAAGGTTCCAATACGGTCATACGGATCATCTAGAAATCGAAGAGCAAACGTTAAGGGCTTTTATAATTACTATAAACTGAGGACTGAAATTAAACACTGAACAACAAACGGAAATAAAAGCATATAGTTTTCGTCGCTGCAATGTAGGCATCCCATAAATGTAGTCAAATGTTATGCATTTTCGTCTACAATAATCTAAAAAAACAAAAACATTGGGAGCAGGGTTGGTAATTCAAACTGTTTGCGAAATTCAAAACGTAAATGCATAACAATAACGGCCATGATTTAAGCTGGTTTTTATATTATCTTGTAAAACGTGTTAAAGCCGTTCTATGGTTACGGAAAAGAGAAAAAAAACTACAAAATAAAATATATATGAATCTGGAGAAAAACATTACCGATATTATCCGCGACTTGAAACCGGTAAGACGTGTGCATTCCGAGATATGTCACAATTTTTTGACATACCTGTAAGTACGCATACACTTCTAATTTGTAAGTAAATATTGTGCGTGAAATTTTTTTCTTTTTAATTATTATTTAGTGAAATACTTAATCGTAATTTTCTGGCTCTATATCATTTTATTTACTAATGTCTAATTATAGAAATGTAATAGATACCATTGGAAAAAATGTTTAATAGTATTTGATAAATTGTTCATAATTAATATTTATACCATCTAGAGTTTCGTTTGCCTTGGCATTAGTTTGCCTTTTATTGATAAATGTAACATTATGTTCCTAAAAACAAAATAGAGAAATTAAAAACAGTTTAGAAATTAGTTGAATAAAAAAAAACAAATCTTTATGGCTGTATAATGTATATAATAGATATAATTGTATGATTAAAATTCTGCCTGTATCGAATACAATAATAATAATTGCTTTGATAAGCCTACATATATTATATAATATATATATTGTTTTATAACGTATTATCTCCGGTTCAGACAGCGCTGTTAATTTAGCATAGATTTTGAGTGCATTGGTAAGTGCAAACGAGAAAAATTATAATTTACTCCTGTATTAAATTTATTTTTTAAAAATTCCACACAAGAATAAAATATCATGTTGTACACGAGCAGGCATACATGTTTATGTAATCAAAAATCATCAAGACATATTATTGCATATTTATTTTGTCCAACAGTTTTGATTTGAAAATAAAACGAGTGCGTAATGATGTACTGAATACCTATAATATTCCCGTCCTACTAGACATAATAATATTCGAAGATTGCGTAAGTCATTATGTACACGCCAAACGTGACATTATATTTAGATATGTAGGTAGGTACCGCAACGGATTAATGTAATGCGGATAGGTAGGTACGACTACCGTGGATAACATAAATATATAGTGGAGAGATGATCTTCTTTTATCTCTGTTTTTATTATTCGGGAGGTTTAAAACAGTAAAACCTTCGTCACGACGACGGAAAGCGAACGGTATATGACGCGTCAAGTCAATATACAATTTATTATTATTATTATTATTATTATTTATTATGGTCTCTTGGACACGTACTGTTATTATCATAGGATCGTTTTCTTTTACCGTATGCGCGATATAGACATTAACATTAGGTGTATTATTCGACGTGTCATCCTCGTTTCGACGCATAGCTATACACATATTATTATATAGATTGTAGATATCTAGAATCTGCCTATATACCTATAATCAAACGGAGATGATTCTGTCAGGTTGATGTATCAATAATCCAGATTTTACCCGTTGCTGTTTGATGCCGATGATGTTCTCGACCACAAACCTGATGGTTATATTTGGTACACATATTCTATCTACCTATATGTAATAATATGTACAATGTACAGTGATCAGTTTTCGAGCGTTTTTTGTGGCTGCAATGTCGTAAGTTACGACAGAATGCTGCATATAATATTGTCCTATATTCCCGCACTTTTCACCCTCCACACAATTCCGTTTTGTCAAATGAACCAAGGAACGAGCGAACATTTCTAGCCATGAGCCGTTTGTGCGACTATCCTAGGATCGGTTCAGAGATTCTCCAAGCTCTTGAACAATTTCAATCCTAATCTCCCCACTTCTCTTCTACCCCCATCGGTAGGACTTGGCAGTATAGCTTCAAATTATTATTGTTTTAGAAATAAAAAGGACAAGAAGCTTGGTTCCCACCCACTGTGCAATAATGTGTACTATAAACATACAAGGTATGTTTCCATATAACATGCAACATCAATTTGCATGTTGAATTTGCGTTTATGTGATGTCCCTGATACTGCTAATGTCCGGTGTTTGCAACCTAATCATCAACATTATAGATCTGTTGATTTCTAACATACCTGCAACTGCAATATAGTGTTTGTTATAAAGAGTTATATTTGTGTTTCATTGTAAACATAGTTAGAACGTTTTATTGAAACCTCTGTACAACATACCTTTGAAACATTACTAATAATTGGAAAAAATACAAAAAAATAAACCCGTATGCGGGTATCGAACTTCGATCGGCGAGTAACCTACCTAAACGGGCCCGAGTAAGCTACGAGTTAATAGACAAGGGCTTCGGTATTTGATTCGTGGAACAAAATCTTCCAGTGTACAGTGGAGAAACAGCCGTGAAGGTTGAGGATGTCAATCACTGAAGCCTCCAATATTTTCCAACAAAAACGGAATGCTTGAACTAAAAAATAACTTTATTTATGGCCCTTTTATTAAAAATTTCACTACAGGTGAATCAGTTTGATAAAAAATGCATTATACTGCCGAGTGTGTGATAACTTAAATTTTTTCCGTTAAGTACTTTTTTTGTATGACCGATAGAACCGTTGTAAGCTGTATGCCGTTTTAAAAACCGCGAATTATATATGAATAAAAAAAAACACCGCACTAGTGTCATGTTCCGTGTGTTGATTCCCATGTCGATTCGATATTTTTCTTCACGTGTATTATTTATTATTACAAGTCCTCCCCATACTTTCGTCGTTACTTACACATAATATACGAATATGATATTGTCTCCATCGCCCGTATCCTGTCGTTCCGTTCAGTAGCTGTGGTATTATGTGATTGAAATAAATTAAACGAATCAAAATCAATTTCATTTACAGTGAATACGGTAGAAGAGTTGGTTTTGTAGTCTTGATCAAGTAACATATTATAAATTATAAAAACTTAGGCTTCGTCGTTTTTGTTCTTCGTATCAGAGCACTGCTTATTTCGGATCAATCTATAAATAAATATATTATTATCGTTTTATTTTAATTACGTTAAATTTTATTTTTATCATTTGGATTATGTAATAATGTAACAAATGCATCTTGAATAACATGAGCTTCAAATTGCAATCGATAAAAGGAATGCCTTTGTTATTTAAAACGTCATTCAAGCAGTTTTTAATTTAAAGTTCAGATTTTTTTATTTTTTTATTTTAAGTACCTAGGAATTGATTAATTTTATACTGCAACATTTTCGTTCCTTCTAAATCATATTACGTACAATATTATTTTTAATAATGTTGCACGTAGTACGTACCTAATACAATTTAATTAAATGTAATTGTTCGATTATCGATTAATTCTTAATCGTATCAGTATATCACGTATGTTAATATGTGATATATTCATGATGTTCAAAATAATACATTGATTATAGGTATACTTTTCAAATTTCTTGAAGCTATAGTTTAAAACAAAAATAAAATAAATTATTCCATTGACCATAGCATACTTAGATATAACTTTTAAAATTATTTTGCACGTTTCTCCATACAATGTATTCGTTTCTACTTATTGTCGATTGGCTTATAAAAAAAAAATGTATGACGATGTACCTAGTTATAAACTAAAATACACATGTAAGATGTTACCACTGCAAAGCGACGTTATATTCGTTCCTATAAAATATACTCCATGCAGTACCTACATGAAAATATAAAATATGTAAAATGTACATGTAATATATTTATACTCACTAAGTATGTAAAATGAATAAACAAGTTATTTTAGAATAACTAATAAGATATTTTATTATGTAGACATTTAAAATTTTAAAAATAACAACTCAGTTTTCATATAATTTTGTCTGCTTGTAGGTGATTAAGAGGACACTGTACCAAGATTTATTACCTTTGTCTTATCACATACGACTATAATACGACTTACGAGTACCAATCTACCTATATGTGACATTGCAAAACACGTTAACACTACCTATATAACATATATTATATAAATCGACCGCGGCGAATGACTGGGAAATAATTTCTGAGTTTAAATACGCTTAAAAATAAATTGTGTTGGCTGCTTGTTGTAAACTTAAAACATCTTTTTCATTTTTTTTTTTTTGTGAATGTTTAATTTTCAAAAACAGATTTTTCCATCAGAAAATGTTCAGAAAAACGGCTGCCTATAGTCTATATGATGAGGTTCTGAAGAAAATAGAATTTTTTTGTTTGTTTTATAATTGGTCATTGGGTTTATAACTTTCAAATCACTTCCCAGTCAAATTATTATTATTATATGAAAAAAAGTCTGCGCGAAAGCAATTGTTTTGCCATACAACTCAGCATTCACACGTTCGAGGTAACTAATATACGAAATCATGTTGCGGCGTCTTCTTAAGAAATTTTATAAGTGTTAATTTCATAAGCTATAAGTTATTTATACAATTTTTTTTTTAAAATAACGCATTAAGTTGATTTTTATTTTGCATAAATAAAATATGACTGCTGTTTGAACGACTGGGTGTATTGTTTGGATCCATATTTTTTACACTTTACTCCTACATAATACCCTCCGTCCGGTATATTATAATACTGTCATTATACTGCTATTACGATATTTAATGAAAACAAATAAAATACAATATTATGTAAATCTGACGGAAAATAAAAACTGGTTTCTTTAAATGAGTTGTTTGTGTTTCGGGTGCGCACTTATTATATATTTATATTATTATAACATAGGTGCGGGATGACGATGACGATTACAATAATAATATATAGCCAAAAAGTATAATTGAAATTGATTATAGAAATAATATTATGGTAGCGTATTGTTGCTTGTAATTAAAAGCTTAATAGCTCAAAAAATGCATAGTATTTATTTTTTATATTCTTTAATAGTTCAATAATTTTGTCTCTCAATAATCGAATTATCGTTACGCGATTTATTTCACAATTAAGAACACTGCCAACAGTTATTTAACACATTTATTATGTGTGTCAATATGACAATATATAACATCGATGACTCACCAGTCGCCACATATTCTGTACGTTATACACAACACAATATTATAGACAAACAAAACTCGATAGTTTTTCAATAACGCACTCTAAAATTTGCAGAAGCGTGACGTATAATATAATATATGAGTACTCACTGTTTTGTCGACAAAAATAATTTTATTAGCAGTGATGTCATATCGATCAATTAGATTTTTTTCAAGTAACCAGTGCTTGTTTTCTTTGTCAATCTATTTGTGTGCCTTATGAATTCGAAACAGTTATTTATTATATTAGTTATAATTCCTCATTCTTTAATGATACACGTATTGGATATCTGTAGTATCGATGGAAAACGGTTCATATTTATTGTATAGGTCAGACCTTTTTTTATCTGTCCCTTACTACATACAAATTTGACATTTATCTGTGTTTGTAATTTATGTTGTTCGTAGATAATTATTCGTACAATAATCCTATGGGAGTTGAAATTGAAAAGCAAGATGCTTCACTTTCATTAGAATTATGTGAGTTGCAAACAAATACATTTTTATCTACAAAAGAGATTGACGAATGCTTTTGTTAAAAATATCCAATTTTAGGATGTTTTATTGTTTTTCCATTTTTCCATTAAAAACGTTGTCTATGTACTCGCCCACTAGATTTTAAGGTTCTAAAAATTCGACCTCTAAGAACTTTGAGTTGCCCATCCCTAGTGTATGTTATCCTATGATTAAATATACAAATGGATTAAGATTAGGATTGATATAAAAGTAACACCATAAGATATAAGTAGATAGTAATGTAGTATGGGCAACAGGTTGGTACAATGAATTAATTTGCATACAAAAAAAAACAGTCACTTAAGAAATTGCAAATACTGTGAGAAAAATAAGTTATGAAAAACCTTACTCAACGATATGGGTATAACATAGATTAAAATTTTCTTTAAAAAAACTATTTAATCTTAGAAAATCGTGCATCGGATAATATTTTATTCTTCGGTGCTTCCATTGGGGCTGATTGGCGAATGTTATAGTGTTTTATAAAGTAAATAAATATGTTTGTTTAGGATCATGGGTAAGTGAGTGTTTTATTTTTAAAATTAATACATTTCATTAGATGTTAAAATATTTCCGAAGCAATTTTATTCTACCTATATAGGCTATAGTGAGTATACTTAGGTACTTATAGGTACTATGTGTTAAGGTACTGCAATGGATGAATTTAAATATACCAAGATTTCAAAAATAGTATATTTACGTATAGTTTTATGTTGCATAAGTAATGAGTAGGAAATACAAATGAGTAGGTTTGTTAATAAGTAGGTAATATTATAATGTTTTTAATTAGGGACTCTAAAAATATCGAAAATAAATGATTCTGAAAACCAAAACATCGTTTAAATGTTTTACAAACTGAAACTGACAATATTTGAGAGGAACAACTGAAGTCATAGTATTGTTCTGTGTAGTAACGTACTTGCTGGTTTGGTTTTGACATTATTTGTATCAGAATACGCATAAATTATACATTAAAACTAAAACCGTTATAGTATAACGAAATAGAAATTTTCAATTTTGAATTATCAAAATAGACATTATTGCATTTTCTAAGAACCGTAGGTTCCGATATTTTTATTATTCATTCGTGATTCCAGTCTCTTTACCCCTCTGCAAAATTCGAACACTTCGTATACACTATACAGTTATATCATTACTTTTTGAAACAATCATCACTCGAGCCACGCGATTCAACCGCCTCCGGTCTGCCGAATATTAGAATTGGCGTGAAGACAGTGACACACAGCACTAGCATCGTGACTCCACGACAATATTATTATGGTTTTTTGACGGAATAATATTATCACATTACCGTACACTGCACGTCGCTAGAACAACGCACTCGGGTTCTAATACTCTTCGTGGCTCGTGTGTCACCCGAATATTTATTTCATAGTATCATAATTTATATTTATATGAGAATACTTAAAATAATATATTTTCTGCAGCATGTCATAATTAGCATTGAATGGACGTCGCGCTTCCGATTGTCCAAAACAGTCGATCGTGCCGCTTGTTTTTTTTCCAACCCACCGCCTCCCGCAGTCCTGCATTATACGACGGGTCGTGCAGCTCTCGGTCGCCCGTCTGCGTGGAAGGTCGAATTTCCGCGTCCAAAATAATATTGTCGTCGATCGCTTCCGACCGGAAGAGGAGGATAACGCTGCAGCAGACGACCGCGTGTGAGCCGAGTGCGATGACACCGTTGACGTACCCGCACGCATATTATTATTATTATACCTATACTTATATTATTATAACAGTAGTGCGGTCGAGGAAAACGTCGGTAGAATATTATTATTATTATTATTATTATACGCCCCGTGATTTTTTTGTAATTCCCGGTTTAGTCGTTTTTGGTAGTCTGTAATACGTCTGAATGAGCGTCGACGACACATTGCAATCCACGCGAAAAACGGCGTCCGCACTCGACCTCGTCCGGAACTCGTCCTACGGTCTTATAATATGTATAAATGGCATTTCGTACGCGGAAAAAAACAATCGGCGATTATGACGACGACTGACCCGCGCCTCGTCAAAAGTCCGATCCGTGTAGGTTCTCAATGCCGAAAAACAAAATTCTATTTGACTGTCGTCCGTGATGCCTCAGCCGGGGACGACAATTTTTTCGGACGTTGTTTACCAATATTTTTTTCTCACATTTTAATAATATGCGTCTGCGTGCGGTCCGTCTTTGGTTTTAATGATATTACTGCAAACTAAGGCTAAATGCTTACTGCGCATATTATAATATTACATATTGCGATCGTAGGTTATTCGTCTTATATAACGTGCAACACAAAAGTTGTTTTCCGTAAGGTCATTATTTTACTATTATTTGTTTTTCTATACAGTCTTATCTGAGTATATTTATATGCAATTATATTATTTCAGTATTAATCTGAAGATAATTAATAAGTGCATTTTTTTGTCATTGCAATTATTGATAGTAGAAAAATTTATGTATCAAGCTTTTATTATAATATGTTTGCAACATATTAAAGTAAGACAAAAAAATGTTGAAGATTTTTTTTAATGTATTATCAAGTAAAAACTAGCCCATTTAAGCATTATTAATGTAGGGATTTAAAGATGACAAAACACTAGCTAACTAATTGTTTTCTTATGAATTTTTGACAATTAATGTTGTTTAGATATATCTATTTAAGTAGTGATTAGCCAATAGAGCATAGGTACCATTAACGTAAGTACAGAATGATTCACCAGACATATTCATCCCCAGTGTTTCCTGTATTTATTTATTCAAATTAGATTTTGAAATTATTAAGTATAGGCTTAAATTTGGAGAGGCTTAGTCCCCGAAAATATCTGAAGACCACCCCCAGATTTTTAACAAAATTTAAGTCAATTAAGTCAATTCTCAAGAATCGTATTTTATTATTTAGGTTTTTTATACCATTTATAAGGAATATCTATCGTATATTCAAACTTATATTTTCTGAAGTTTAGTACACAGAGTTATACATTTCAGAAACTACTCCTTCGAATTTTGATTTAGATCCATTAACATTTTCAAAGGTTAATGATTGGGGAACCCCTCTGTAGAATAAGTATACAAATATTGAAAAAATATGTAGGTACAACTGCAGACTGAGAAGTGAGCATCATTAAAAACACGTGTGTTAAAGCACTATTAACTGAGACAAAATGAATTAGTTTTAATGTAATATGTTCCAAGTTCGAGTCGTAAATAATTATTTTAAGTATAAATTATACTTTATCTACATTTAAAATCATAGCATACATATATTAAACGTAATAAATTTAAATAATTTATATATAATACAGAAATTATTGTATTATTGTTCAAGTCAAATCATATGTTTTATTTTCAACTGACATCCACTGTTCTACAGAGGTCAACAAATACAAATTATAGTTTAAAACAAGTGAAGAATATACTACCTATTAATTTAATATATTATTAAAATACAATATTAAATAAATCCTTGAAAAGTACCTGTAATTAAAGTTGACATATTATACTTAATAATATATTATTACGAATTAAATATGTTTAATATTTGAATATTGAAATAATCTTTATATCTATATTTATTGAATTTTGTATCGATATGTTAATCTGATTAACGATTGTGTAGTATTTTATCCATGCAAATATTCGCGAAGATGATCTATTTTTAATCATAAATCTTAATATCATTGATTTTAAGTGGGTACAAATATAATATATAGCTGTAATTATTATATTACAATAATCAGATAAGACCACAATGATGACGTATAAAATAACTTATTAACTATTACTATCTTAAGGAGTATAGTTTTTTTAAAAATTATATCGTATATAAAATTGATTAATATTGTTATATATTAATGAAAAAAAACTGTTTAAACTAATCAAAAACCAATTTTTCTAAATATTAATATACTTACATACGCCATTGTACTTTCAATTTATACTGTAATGACTAAGCGAATACAACTTGTAGCTATTGATATAATTTAAGAACCGATTTATTCATAACATTTAAAAATAAATACATACAAGCAGGCATGTTTTATTTATTTTTGATAAAATACTCCATTTATACTAAAATAATAAACTATAATACTATATAGTACCTATGTATGCCAAACAGGGAAAATCTAAAAAATTACCAATTGATCGGAGACATATAAAAGACATATATTACATTTAATGTGCTTATCACAGCGAAAAATAAAACTTATTTCTTTAATATTATTATTTGTAAAGGCCTCACGGACATGGTAATTTTTATAGTATTACAATTTTTACTTAATTTATTTTATGAAAAATGCATTTTATATTAAATCAAAGTATTCTTCTTTGGGTGATTGTTAGTTTTTTTACGAAGAGCGTTTGTTGAGAGTTTTTGTGATAAAGTATGCTCAGGAGTCAGGGCAGTTGATCACTATAATATGCGTTTGATTTTCTTAGGATAATATATAATTGTCACGCTCACTCGTTGTTGTCGGTTGATACATGTATCATTGTATCATGTTACACTTCTATCCACAAAGTATTGGAAAACAATATGTCTTATTATTTTTATTACATGAAATGGAGATTGGAGAGTGAAACGAGTAAAATTAACGAAACGAACAAAAATCTGATCAAAAATCTTTATAAAAAACTTGTTTTATCCTATTATATTATTATATATATTGTTGAGTTTAAAAAATATACAATTACACAATTATAATAATTATACGCCTCATTTTGACGTTTAATTGTTTGCGTTAATACGAACCTTGGAAATAGAAACATAATTGTTTCCAAAATATATCACGAGGATTTTAATAATATTATATACGTATTACATGAATAGAGTGGCAGACATTTCGTTTAAATTCATACTGTTTCAGTATTTAGAGCATCTTAAGCATGAACCTACTGCAGTCTTCTATAATAAATAATGCAGGATAATTTGGTTTTAATAAGGAAACCTTGTAAACTGTTTCGCAATGTCTCATTAGAAACACGATTTATGTATACATTTTGCCATTAGGACAGTTTCAATTCGGCACAAGACCATGTGTTAATTTGTCAGCTATTTACGACAAACGAATTGAACCACTCTGTTTAATGTCAATAATTACAATTATGCGAATCTCGTTATTAAAAAATAGTTGCATTAAGGGGCAGCAAACCTTGAATTCAATTGAAGAACTTAATGAATTGATAACATCAATCTACTTTAACTTGATTTTATATTGTCTACCCATAATTCGGTCTAGACTAAACTTTCAACGGTTGGCCGCTAAGTATAATGGATATTTATTCATATAAAACGTCATCATATAATATATAGGGTCAGCGCATGGTTCATGAAAATTCCATACAATGTGCGCGAGTTATAATTATGACATTGCAAGAATTCCATAAATATTTAAAAATTAGTCCATAAACTTATATATAATTAATTAATTAAACCGATTAAAGTTTTCAAGTACGACCAGTTATACATTTTTCATGTATTTATTAAAAAAAAATTATTATTGTAAGCTCCACCGTGTAGCTTCTGTATGTACTTGTACAAAGAATCGATTATGATTAAACATTCTTTCGTGTTGTGTATAACGTTTATCATTATTTTTTTTTATGGACATTTTTTACATAAATATCAAACATAATATTTCAGGTCGTTAAGACCAGAGGGTTTGTTTGACCAGAAAGTCCTTCAGTGGTTATGTATGATAATAACAAAATATAATAACCTATTAATTTGAATTCCATGTATCTAAATCACACCAAAGGAGTACAGATAATAAATAGCATATTTCCTACGTATGTAAAATATATTACAACACATAACATTCTGTATAATTATTACATTTAATATTTTAACATTGTCACATTTCACAATTGCATTATTTTTACAGATGGTATATTTTATTTTAATATTATTATACCGAAAACGTGATTAATTATATTCTTAAATCATAATATACGAAGAATCGATTATGGTTGTAGGCTTGAAGGAGCTTCTTCTCGTGGCGTTGGAACATCAAAACATTATTTCACGGATATTATAAACACCTACACTATAACCAATTTGTTACAATTTGTATTACTCAATTTAACTAAAAACATAGTTTATATTTTTTTTTTCATTATTAACCTTTATTTTAACAGAATAATAATACTATGAAGTGAGTAATCATACAAATTACTCACAATAGCCTATAGGTATGTAATTTAACATCATTTATTTATTTATTATTTTAAAGTTAATAAAACACGTCAGCACTCTCACATTTGCAATATAACACTCGGTACAATAAATAACGTTTGTTAAAGGTTTAAGATATTATTTCAAAAAAAAAAAAATTAAATTGGTTTATTATGGTTGGTAAAATTGAAAAATGGTAAGAAAAAACGTTTACAATATCTTCGATTATTTAATATTTTATGACATTTTCTAGTTATTTAGTTCATACATTTACATCCGGAGGTATGAATACTGAATTTCTCTTAAATTTAATATAATTGAAGAAGCATTTTGTATGTCAGTACCTAATTAATATTATTTTGGTAGTTTTTAATTTCATAATATGAATAAAACTATAAAAATATATATTTATTACTATACAAATATTTTTTTCATTTCACATTCACTACGTCAATTATTCCAAATCGTAGAATTTTAAGTAATTTTAATATTTATATATATTATTAAATTACTGTTAATTACAGATTTTTGTTCATAATTTATTACAATCCGTATATTATTATCATCCATATATATCACGAGCATAGGTATAAATGTATACGGTAACAAAAATGGTTTTTATTTTTTTATCAACACCGTAAACAACGAATATTAAATTGTGGAATTTATTCATTCGTCACATATTACGCAGTACGCTGCAGTACATCAGACGAAATATTGACGAAGAATATTATGTTTTCTAAACAAATTTCTATTGAATCATAATTCGACCTCCCATACCATTTTTGTTTAGTTTCGTTATTAGATACTAATATATTTTGTCCCATTTTTATCGTCTGACCACCAGTTTTATATGCGAATTTGAATCATATATCACTTTTTCCTTATAATATTATAAATGTATTACATTATACAACTTTTAGTACAGAGCATGGTTAATTTTTAATAACGTAGGCTTATACAATTATTATTATTATTAATATGACAATTAAGATAATTAGAACTTCATTATTGGACTAATAATTTTGATTTATGTGATCGTTCAGCATACTCTTCAATACTTAATTACTTTCCGTATAATGTCATTTGCCATATAAATATCATTCATTTCACTTTGATTAACACGTTTAATTTTAGTTTTTCGTTACCATATTAGTGCAGTATTTGTTAACTGTTAGACCTATCAAAAAAAAAAAAAAAAAATTGAATATAATATGTTAATTAATATATTACTTGTATAAATTACTGTTTGATGTTGTAATGCGTAGTATAATATTAAAATTAATCATTTGTAATTACTATCAAGACTATAAATTATACTGATAAGGCAGGACTGAGATTTTTGAATTCTGAATCCTGGTATTAAAAATATTGAGTTTTTACTTTTTATTCATCAAATTTAAAATATTACTAATAATATCATAAATTAAGCAGATTTATGAATGAAATTTTTTTCTCGTATCAGTTTGTATTAAGCTTATTGTTTATATTTTTATAACTATCCATTATTCAAACTTCAAAGTAGTAGTTATTCTTGAATTATTCTGACTGTCCATCTGTAATTGTATGATTCAGTTTTTTTTTGTTTCGTTATGAAATAAACACTATTAATGTCTCATACCGTTATTAAATATTATTCTTTAATAATAATAATATTATGGTCGTGTATCACTTATTCTGAATTTCGATAAATATATTAATTATCATGTGAGTTATGATGAAGGCAAAAAACCAGAATCTTGAAAACTATATTAATACCCATGGGACTACACGCCTTAATTAAATCGATACTCTTTTGACCGGGTCAATTTTAAACTGATAAAAATAAAGTTTTCATTACGTGCATACCTCTGATATTATAATATAATACAACATCTGATCTTATTTTTGTTTGTCTATTATTGTACATAAATGTAATAAGTAATAACACAAATTTTGACCACGGTTGACTGTACCTAGGGCTCATCAAACGATTTTCCATGGGCATCTGGCAACAAGTGCATCAGTAAGCTCCCCGCTGCAAGTGCACCCTTAGACGCGGTCGAACGAGGGTGAACTTTCTCACCCCATATACAACGCATACGGTAATATAATACGCGGCGGCCGAGTTATAACGTTGTGTGGGGGTTCAAAAAGGATTGTCTTTTTTTTTTTGACGGGATTATCGCGTAATAATTCGATACGTCGGAGGGTTATTCGCAAGCGGATGATATATGATAAGGGTGGTAAATGGTAAACGCGACGCGACGCATTCGTTTCGAACAAAACGGACTTGCACTTATATAATAATATTGAATCGATGGTTATACTTTTATGAGTAAGTCTTTTCGTAAATCCCGATTTAAAATACGTTTCGTTGGGCACGCAGGCCATCGCCGCTAAATTAAATACCTACAACAGTAATCACTGCAGCTATAAATAATACAATGTATGCTTATATATGTACCTGCTATAATCTCAACACGTACGCAACACTGCGGTCGTATGGTATAAATAATATATAGTACGGTATTGTTCGCTCGTGTTATTGACAACGAAACTTAACACGTGCAATGTTCGACTTCAATTATATTATACTCTATTTAGAATTAATTCGTTATTACGCTCCCCTTGATCTGCAACAAAGCTATTAAAATAATAGCGTTTGATGTATTATATAATATTATTATACGAGTATGTGGTGACTGTAATAAAAACTCTGAATGCCAGTAACATACATTTTCATCGTATACAATGTTCTCTAGTAAGCTGCACATACGCGATTTGTAGGAATAGACTGACATGCGTTTTCATCCCAAAATTTTAAATAACACCACTGCAAGTTGAAGTAAATACTGAAATATGTAGGGGTAGTAGGTATGATATATTTATCAGTAAATAAAATAAAATTTGGTTTTTTCGTTATAAAATGTGTATTAAATATGACAATAATTATCACGATACTGTACAAAACTATATTATTCAATTGTATTGACTCAGCTACGTAAATCGAAATTCACCACCTTCAGGCTTTAAGAATCTCAATATTGTAATAGAATTATATTGTTATTATTAGGGTTTGACCGCTTACCAAGGTCAATATTGTAGAACTTTCAACTTAGACCTTAATAATGTAGACTTTCATACATATAAATGTATAACTATGTATTATAATACTAAAGAGCACAATATTTATGCGACTTATTTCCGAGAACACAAACCTTAGAAATATAAGATAAACATTGACAGTATAATCAAATGTTTAAATACTTGGTATTTTTAATCATTAGCGCACATACCGTTTAATCTGTGATTAGTACTTTTTTATGAAGAGTTTTTAACCAAACCATTTTATATTCATATATACACAAATATTATATTATACAATGATGTTTCTAACTGATATAGAACATAGATACGTAAGGTCAGTCTACTAATATTTAATAATATGACAACATAGATCGTTTGTTTAGGACGTGTCGTATTATTAAATTTATTCAATATGATAAATCGAAAAAGATCACAATCTAATTGATCTTTAATCCCACGACGCCTGAGTATATAAATGGGTATCTGATCATTACATAACCTACTACAATGTGCAAAAAAAAGAACTGTCGAAATTTATGTTAATGGTCATCCTTGCCAATTGTATGGGAGAGTAAAAAGAGTAAGGTGGAGTAATGACTGAAGACAAACAAATCCTTTGATATCCAATGTATTTTTAATTTTTTTATAGAGAATAAGGATAATCAAAAAATATTAATACACAGTCAACTTCAATATTTTTTGTTGTACCTCGGTTTAAGTTGTCACTGATGAAAAATTGATTTTTTAAATATAAACGTCATTTTGGTAATTGGGCTAGTTGATTTAGAAAAAAAGCTTATTTTTATATACCTTTATCGTATATGAACTAGTATAGTAGGTAATATATTTACTACACAACAATTTATTTATTTTTGATGATTTATGACTATTCAAAATAACTTACAAACGTAATTAATTACTATTAATTTCAAATATAATAGATCAATAATCATACATATTGTGAAATCATAACTAATTCATTAATTAAATATTCCTTCATACTAAATTTGCTTACTTTAAATAGCTTAAATTTGAATACTTGATTAAATGTGGCTGAGGTAATGATATCATATAGTATTATATTAATATTAAAATAACATTGGAAATTCGTTATTAACACATTTTACATAAACCTACGTAAAGAATAATAATAGATGATTAAATATTAAATGAAAGTCATAAATAAAAATAAAACAATTTACCAATATCTAATAATAATAATAATAATAATAATAACAACTATAATAATAACGTATAGCAGTCATTCCGAGATCGGAAAAAGATAATAGGAAATCACGAGCAGACGCGGACGACGACCAATCGTGTTTAATCATGTTGTCGGCGATCATGCGATGGCGGACGCTGTTGGAGTGTCCACTGACCGATCGACGATCGTGTCGATCATCCACCGCCCAGAGCCCATCGTCGACACGCACCCGCAACAGGTGGTCTATCGCGATGTCCTGACTTGCACGTGCCGACTGGATGAGGTGAATGACGCAGAACGTGAAGTGCAATAGGAGCACCCTGTTCTAGTCGTACTCCGGTACTCGTCGCATCTCGCAAAGGCGTTAGACGAGACCCTGTATTGCACTATTGCGGAACGCGGACACGTTGGACACGTTGGACACGTTGAATGTACACGGCGGCGTTCCAACAAGCGAAATAATTTTGGCCCCGTGCCCGGATGCTCTAATGCGTTCTAGCACACTACACTCGGTCGTGCCCATAACCCATCTGCCGGCCACGCAACTGTCTGGGACATCAGCGTCGTGCACGACTCACCAATCACCTGCAGCGTCCAGCAACGTGTAATATCTCCTGATCCACGCTCGCTGTCCGAGTTTTGACGGAACAGTTTGTGATTAGTAAACTCGCATAAATGTGTTGACGAACGACAGGCCTCCACTCTGCTGGTCGTCTGCATATCATCCCTGTTACATCGTGCAGTAGCAGTAACCGAGTTACCCAAAGCTTTAAGACGTTTTGAACGTTACGATCGGATCGTCGAGGAGTAACGTTAGTCGTAGCAGTACCACGCGGTCTAGGTCACCGACGTCGTACACTATCAGCAGCAGAGAGCTTGACGTCGGAAAACCGTATCCGGGCCACCTGCGAGCTACCCGTAAATATTGGGCCGCAGTCGGATCGGCCGGGGCAACGTTTTGGTAGTGCTACACAGGCTGCCCCGTGATCTGTGTGATCATAAACCCGTTTTTATATACGGACAGTAGATGCCGTTGTCCAGCTTCTCGATTTGCGGCCACAGACACGGTGGCCAGCAGCGTTAATCGCGCGTTATCTGACATGGACAGGAAACTACCGAGCGATTGATCTTCGGTCTTGATTGCTTTTGTCCTCGAATTCGAATAAGTATTTTGCTCGAAAGACGAGGTGGCCGAAGCCAGATAGTAATGTTGGACGTCGGTGGTCTGCGTGGCCATCTCGCACCGTTAGTCAACATCAGACGTTAGTAAAAAGTTGCTAACGAACGGCTGCACGTTCGATGTATTATTTCGTCATCCCCGACCACTAACCTGCGGTTGGCCACTCTATGGTACCAGCAGCGCCTAACACTAGATAAAAAATATTACAATGTTGTTATTTTTTTTATGTAATATTTTTTACCAGTACCTTCTTGAAATATTATAATCAAATCACATTACAATCATTTCAACGTTTGTTAGTTTAAATTACTATAAATGTCTACAATATTTTAATAATATTATGTTATATCCACTTGTCGGCTTCAAGATCGTTTATCGAATCCGTCTATTGACAGCAAGTTTCACATGATAAAGACATTATAGAGCAATATTAAAAAACAACTTTTAATTAAACATTTATTAAGAATTAATTGTTTTGTACACAAACAGTATACCTATATAGCTGTGTATATCCATAAAATAATTCATATGTTCTATTTAACTAGCTGTTGAAAAAAAAAGGAAATCTTTTTTGTTTTTTGAAATTCCGTATTATTTACCCATAAACATGACCATAATACAAAATCACGTATGCAACGACATAATAAACGCACCTGCAGGCTACAGTACAGAAAAATTAACACTGTTGAAAGATTACCGACAGGATAACTACAAATCATATTCATTCATAGGTTAGGTGATCAAATATCAACTGGGCTCGGATGATCGATAATATCATATTTTCTTCCAGCTATAACTCGAGGATCGCCAGCTTATACGAATCATTTAAAAAGTCTAGTGTATTCGTATATGTAATGGCCGCCTGGCCTACACAAACAAAGGTAAAAAGAAAAAAAATACGGCGTCCTACCATAAACATCGTTATTATAATATATTATTGTTTAATGGGGACAATACATCATTTTGGACAAACACTACCACAGCGATTTAATATTATGGTCGACTGCGAACGTATACGCGTCATAATATGAGCAGCACACGGATTATCAGAGTAAAAATGTTTGTTTTGCCTAGGGTGTACTCGCGAGTATATATGAACCTAGCCGTATATAATATAGTACAGCATAGACGTATTACATATAGTAGCCGACCGACCACGCCTAGGCAATGTTATTAATATAGTAATAATATAATACATTTGAACGGGCGTTTACCTATTTCGTAGCGGTGTATTGAAAACACACCGAAAGCGACGGCACGCGTTTTCCTTTTTCAATGAATAATACTATAATCCACGTGTGGGTTTTACTGATATTACGGGCACTTTGGGCGTGAAAACGACTCGTCAAAGAATCTTAATTAGAATATGTATATAGAAAACGAAAATCGATGGAAGTCTGTTTGACTGTTTATGATATTAAATCGAGGATCGGCCAGAATAACCATCGTTCATCCGACAACAAACAAACGACGTCGATAGGTATAGTATAATGAGCACATATTTTGAAAAGCAATTTTTTTTTTGGGGGGGGGAGAAGTAGTAGATACTTAGAGTAACTACTAAGTAGATTTGGCTAAGTTGCTCTCTAGTCGAAAATATAGTTATTTTTCTAAGCTATCATTTCAATTATTCATTTTAGATTCCGAAGAAAGAATTTACAGGTATTAAAAAATAAGTACTTATAGGTATAATTTATAGATATTAAAAAATAGGTACTTTAACGGTATTATCAAAAATATATTTATGATAGATGATTATGTGCATTGGCTAGAATAAAAGAATAAAAAAATTTGCTACTTATAAGTACGATGCACCAGATTGAATATTTAGTACGTAATTAGCATGAATTTGCAAGGCCAGAAACTGCATGTCATTTTTTTTACCACAAAACCAAAAAATCAATTGACAAGTATAACGTTATAATTTACTTAATATTTCGTTTATCAAAAAAATATAAAAATTAAATAAAGTTAAATTTTAATTCTTCTTTTATTGTATTGTACCTGCCTATAATATGTTTGATGGGACTCGAAATGAAAATTTTCTTTTTTTGAAGGAGGTGTGTATATTTATTCTCATATGAACCAAAGAAGTTTTGGAACCGTAAGTCTACAAATTTACAAACATTAATTTATTGTACATAGTGGTAAATGGAATTAAACTATTTAGGCATAATCAATCAAAGTTTTAATACTTGTTAGACTATGTGCTCTAGTACTTTAAATTCAACACGCATAAGCAATTCATACTCTATGAATAAAGTTGTATAATACTTCAAATTTAAATCAGATAATTGATGTAATTAAATTGAATGGACAAATTATTTAAATTAGCTTAACTCAATAGCTCGTTGTATCAATATTGAGTATTGACTTTTCTTCGAACGAAATAATATAACAAATAATAATTAGGTATGACACAAATGATTTTCAAGAAAAACCATCATCGGTTTGATTAGTAGATAATTACTAATTAGTGGTAACTGTATAATATGAAAAATAAATGCATTCGTTTGAATAGCTATAATAAATGATTGAATGAACTAATCTATCTGTATTAATAGTTTTGTGTTTTGAGTAGGATTTTCGAATTGTGTTCATACTGGCACACAAGTGATACTAACAGCATGTTTTTCTATTTAAATGATACCTTGTTTAGAACTGGGGTCTGGGACACAGAAAATGTGTATTTCGCGTGTTATTTACATCGGACCTAATGTGTCCCTGTAGACTGTAGACTGCAAACAAAAATCATTATTGTTCATTCATTTCCGATGGATACTTAGGTATAACTTTTGTTCAAAACTAAAAGTAGTATCCTTCGTCACTTTAATATTGAGTAAGTAGTAAAATATATTATCATACCGATATGGATATTATGTTAAAGTATAATTATTATAGTCGTATTATAGGTCCTGAACAGTTAGAAAATCGAAATTTCGAAATGCACTCCAATCTGCAGAAATGCGCGATCGACCGGTTCTGAGGCGAGTCCAAGAGACATTAGAGAAATGGGTTATTATATTATTATTAATAATATTATATATATTTATATATTCTCTATATTCGATATTATGTTTGTCGCTTGTGGTCACGAAAGAGAACGGACACATCAGCGGTCGTGTTTATTCTGGTTACCGCTATTCGACTGTAAATAATTAATATACCAAGTACTTAATATTAATGGATAATATAATATTATTATACTAATATCTATTACACATTTACATATATTAGGAAAATAAAATAATAGTCCTAAATTCGTATGGACTATATACGAATATTATAATGCTGTGACGAGATAATGGCCAGGAAATGTTATTCGTTCATCCTCCTGCATTTTGTGGTGTATAGGGTAAATATATAATATTATAGGTACTCATGACAGAATGATCATTATTCATTATTATTATCATGATGTATTGATTGTATGTTTTTTTTTTTTTGTTATGATATTACAACTGAAACCAAAATTCGTTTGTATAGTAAGTACGTTTATAGATGTAATTAGCTCATGTAGGCACTAATATTATATATTATAGATATCTACTCATCAAAATTGTTTTATGCCTTAAGTTTATCAATTATCACTAATAATAATATTACTTATTAGGATTGTCGATATTTTCACTTTGTAAATTATACGGACTACTTAAAAAAAAATCATTACCTGTTCTATAATGTAAAACGAAAATATTGGACATTTAGCTTGATAAATGTAATTATAGTTATAAGAAGGTTTGTTGACCGCTAGACTAGTAAATATTGTTTTTTTCTTTTTAAAGTAAAAAATGTTATTGGGGTCAAGTTTAAATTTGAATTTAGAAAACTACTATTAGGGTTTTAGGAAAGTATTAAAACATTTAAGCATATAATTATTTAAAATATTGCATTATCATCGTTGTTTACCTACTTTAAAGCTATATAGCATCTCTTGGATTCATTTATAAATCGGTTGTAGAATTATTAACATACTTTATTATTTGAGTATTAGAATGTAAGAAATTAGGTATGATTAAACTAATTTGTCATATCAAACAAATAACGAAAATACTACAGTTGTATATTTTTATATCGTGAATGGTTTGTTTCCACCAAAATACAATATCGTATAAATATCAACATATTATATAGGTCTGGCAACGTGTTTCACTTTTTCCTAAACTTTTTTCTCAATGACTTCACATTAATATGCTACCTGAATTTAAACACGTTTGCCTCGAAACGACCGTCTACCTGTCAACCGTGCAATAATTTATGTCCCACACAGCTCTTATGTTTAGGCGTAAGCGAAAAAAAAAACAAAAACAAAAGTCATATACACATTTATTCCCTGCTGCATATTATGAAGTGTTGTGCGATTCTTCCGTAGGACGAGCAATTTATCTCGACCGCATATCTGTACCTGCAGTGCTCTAAATTTAGGTCGAGTAGTTGCCAAATTTAAATGCCATCCACACTCAATGTGTATAATATATGGTATATCTATATACCTACGCCCGCTGGGCACAAAGTTCTAGCAATGGCCGAGTGAAATATAATAATAATAAATTATTAATTGACATCGGTAAGGCGGAATGACAATAGAATAACATGTAAGACAAAACAACTATTATACAATGCATATTATTCGTTAAAACCGAAAGTGTGAGGTGAAACAAATTGTTAGGCGAAAAAAAAATTAAATCGATAAATCATACGCATTCTAACCGTGAGCAATAATTTTCGATAATTATTTAGCGATAAACAAATTGATACGTGTATATAGTAATTTCTTTGAACGTATGTATTATAATGTGTATATTCAGCATTATCATGGCATTGATAGTGCGTTATTATGATAAATATTTACGATTGAAGGTCGAATTTATTTGTGTGTACAGTTGTACTCATTACTATACACAAATCTGTATTAACAAAATAAATACCACATATACGTTATTTTAATTGTATTTACATAGATTTGGTATTTTATAGTCGTTAAAAAATCAAATAAATCGCAAGAAATTTCATAATAAGCATTCAAATCGTACTGCTGAGTTTTGCTTTGCTATACTAGATAAATAAATCATAAATCACAAATTATAAACTAATATATATGTATGAAAATAATCGTTATGCGTATGAGACAAATGAGAGTTACGTTATTTGAAGTTCAAATAACGTAACTCTCATTTGTCTCATTTTGAACGTTCCTTTTTCTAAGATTAATATAGAAATATGTTAAAATAATAATTATTGTATTATAGTAATCTGTATCGGAATCTGAATTGTTGATATTATTGATAGATTAGTAAAGTATTATATAATAATTATATTGTGTCGTAATTTTTTTAAAGTTTATATTAAGTAAAACATTCAAACGATCAACGTGAAAATTTTTTTTTAAATTTAAATGTTTTTAAATTCACGGCCTAGAACGTTTTGTCCAAATAGACATTCGTACTTTGGTATATGCTTTTTCGGTAGACTTTCGATCACCATAGTTATCGCTTTTTTCCTCGAACACGGCACCCATCCAATTACCTATCAATTGCCTTGAAATAATGAAATAAGTTTACTATCTATACCTGCACTTAATGCAGATTATTATAATATATTATAGCAATATCGATATTGATAACGACATAGGTGCCGACCTGATACTAAAACGCAAACGCAACAGGTGCAACAAATCGACTGCCATTAAAACGTCTAAGTTTAACAATATTATGATCTATACTTATTCGACTGCTATGTCCTCTTGCTATGTCCCGCTGGAGGCTGAAGTCAGTACCTTGGTGACCATAAGACGTCATCTATCCGCGTTCATATAAAATGAGAAGGTAATAAACCACGACCGCGGTGAACGTTGTAGCCGTTAGGGTGGTTTTATACGGCTGTACAATACCTATATATAGGTGCACCGAGGCTGCAGAGTAAACGTTTTCGTTGCGTCAGATCGGAATGATGACAGCGTAGGATTTTTGGGCTACAAAACGGCGAGCGGTAAAAAACAGTCTCGCGAGGACACATACTCGGGCGGTTAGTCACACGGTCGCACTCTACGGGACGCCGACAAAATATTACATAAAACGACACACAGATCTGCACCGAGCATCTCATGTCCGCATCCACCAGCTATCGTGTCTTAATTGTCATTAATATTCTCTTGCGCACAGTATACGACACTGCGGGCTTGATAATTTTCTGTACGCCACGGTAGCAGCAGCGCAGAAATGTGGAATTAAGTATAATTTGTATTTTTTTAATAGCTAGGGACGATTATTCATGTATAGTATACATCCGCAGTGACCGATCATCACGATACTATTATTTAATAGAATATGTCATATCAAAATTTTTCACATTTATAAAAAAAATTGAAGTATAAAAAATATTATGTTGTGTGAAGTTTTTACGTAGTTTTACTTGTATGACAAATTCCCATCTTCTAAGCGTCCGTCTTTATAACTTTCAAAATTTACATCACATATATTATATTATATGTGTATATTATTATAATTATATAGCTATACCAGAAATAAATAATTCAGATGAGCTAGGTACGTGTTAAATTAAACGTCCATTAATCATTATTAATATTAAAAACACATTTAGTTATATTAAAATCTGAAATCGAGAATTCATAATGATATGTTTTTTGATATAGTACCTATATAATAAATTATAACGAAGTGGGCTTAGGTTAATATAATAAAGTGGGCTGAAGTTAATAATATAATATAGTGACTTTTCCACGCAGTTGGTAGGTATACGCATAATATGTACTTTATGTGCACAACGATAATTGTATTGTATTCACAGTATAATCTATTGAATAAAATAATCATAAAAATTAACTGATGTGTATTAATTGATTAATAAATATTAATTTAATTGTTATTAATTAATAATAAATTACCGTTGCATTGAAAATTTCCTCCTGATCATTTAAACAATAGAATATGAATATACAAACATATATATAGCGTTGATACAAGTGTTCACTTTTTAGATTGACTATGGAATTTATGCAAATCATTATAGTTCAGTTTCCGCATTTACAAGTGCTAAATACCAACTTAGAGAGTTTTCAAACCAGTTTTATGGGTTATTATATTAAAATAAAATGCATATAATTTTTTTTTTTTATTCAAAATCGATTAGTTTAGAGTTCCACATATTTTGCATATTATGTGCATGCAGGGAACAATTTTATTTTATACACTTGATTGTTTTATTGAAGAAATAAGTAATAACTGATGCATTATTGGTATCAATTATTTATATGATATTTTTAAATCTTACATTTTAATGTTATAATAACTAACATAAAATCCTATCAAATGTAACATCGTTAAATATCTATATTTCAGGAAAAAATAATATGGGTAATAAATTGTATGAACTGAAATAACCATTCCTATAGGCTATAGATAGCATTGAATGCTACATCTTTCATAAGTAAGTCATCTACACAATCAATACTATAAATTATTCCAATATATATATAGAATGATCCACCAAGCAAGCTCACCCTCTTTTCCTCTTCAATAATACAGTTATTCCAAGTGTGTTTTTTGAAATTTTTAAACATACCTGAAGACGATATTCTCGAGACTTTTTGTACTACTGAAGGATCGTCCTGTGGATATTCAAACATCACAAACTTCAGTTTTTCAAATGAGAACTCCTTTTTCTACTATAAATTGCCGTAACCTTGTAAAAATAGTCCAAGCCTAATAAATACTGGATGTCTAACTAGGTCCAATATTATATCTATTCTATATTTTAATAAAACTTTTTTTAAGGTACCTACATCTAAATTTTCAAAAAATAATATATTATAACTACTATTTGAGCGGTACAAAAATCTAAAGAATTTAAAAAAATGATCTTTAAGTAAATTTAAAATTCCAAAAATTAAAAAGATAAAATGGGGGAGGGTGCTTATTAAATCACCCTTTATAAAAACTAAATATCCAGTTTTCAATTATTAAATTCTACTCAATTGTGAATAGTGGTCACATCCAAGAAATCGAGAACTTCCTGAGGTAGTCAATTTTTATGCCATAGATATAGGGACAATAAATTGAATTAATTTTAAAAAATTAATTGATTAATTATTTGTAAGCACGATATTGTTATGAAGTTTTAAGAAAAAGTTATTCTAATAAAAAAAGGAGAAAAACTATAAATGACGATCATAATTTTTAAGTCCAAAACATTGTTTTAATCACAAAGTTTTTCGATATTCATCATTATATATCCTTATCCTGGTGATAAAGAATTAATTTTTAATATTCTTTGTCAAATAATGTAGGTTCAAAAATTAAATTTGATCAAATCGAATAGCTTTTAAAATGTTGAAATCGTGTATAACTTTTACTATATTATTTTGTACATTCATAAAAAACTTATATTATTCAGGTGAAATAAATAAATAGGCGGTGGGGTCACGGGAAGCCACACAAACACAAATATAATATCGCATTTTTGTGTCGCATGTTGTGTTAGTGTATTTCTGAATTTATTGTAAAGTCTAATTTTTAAATTATTTACCTTTATACCAGTACCTATACCAGTATTACATTTGTATAGTATATACTTATACTGATTACTGACTATACTATTCTAAAAATAAATTTCTTCTCTTAAATTTGATTTGACGACACGGGTGATGCAGGGAATACTGAATAGAAAGTCTGTAGACTGTAGTTAACTGCCAAAAAAAAAATAATGTTTACGATTTTCGTCTTGTATTACAAACACGTGTATGCGTGTAATTGTCAACACGTTAATAGCTCGCCTTTATATATTTGACCGGTTCGATCGATAAGGCACAACTCACCAATCACCAATCCGACGATGGTAAAACGATAAGGTGATAAATTGCATCTTCGTTAATATACAGCAGGTGGTTATAGAATTGTAATTAATCATCTATAATATTTCCTCTGCGATGATTTCGTTTTCCGTGTGAAATTAATATGCCAGTACTAACATAACCTAATCGAACCTGAAATATGTAAATCACAAGCACATGATAATTTACACTCTCACTGAGCTATAAATATGATGATATACCATATACATAATATTTAATATATCTATATTATAATACATATATTATATGCAAAAGATGTCTGCGTCTTTCCTATGTGATCGCCGAGAGTGAAAAAGAAACGTTTCACGATTTTATTTTATCCCATATTATAATATTATGCAGGTATATGACGTTCAAGTGACGTTAATAGTTAACAAATAAGTATTACAAAGGTGAGATTTAAGTGAAAAGCGTTTTTTTTAGTAGCATAAACATAGTTTTTAAAAATATCCCAACATATAATAATAATTTTAATAGTTAAACTTGTTTTTACTTTTTATACATTTAGGAAAAAATTGGGGAGTGAATCATAGTGATTGTAGGTGTGAATATATCACGGAATTTAATTTGAACTATTTCAGTCTACTAAACTCAAAATAATATATAGATGGTTAGTTTGTCATTTCTTTTTAAAATTATTATTTAAAAAATGTATAAGCTGTACAGAAGAAAAGAAGATATATTTGTCCTTTCAATCGAAAAAAAATCAAATGTGATCAAATAATAATGGCTGAAATGTTAAATTTGAGCCTGTATCTTTCATTTTTTCAGCATTGGATTTCGAAAAGAGTAAGTTGCGGGTGTACTGCAGTTATAACAATAATTGAGCTTCATATATTCACTGGTAGAATTAAAATAGTATGTGAACTGGTTTATGCCGCTCGAGGACAATATATAATACATAATTACCGAATGGAATAAAAAATGGTATTTATACCAGTTTATAGGCAAGTCAAGTGTTGGCATATAATAATAATGATAATAATATTAATATATCAGTTATTTTTCATATTTTCTTCTTTTATCTCGCACACTGTTGACGTGTGCTGGAGTATTGCATATTTGCATCGAGTATATAAAATATGTGACTAATATATTACATATCTAATACTAAAATATTCGCTTCACCGTTGCGAATGAAATGCTCACTCGAAACGTCGTCGGTTGAACACTGTAGAATACCATGTATACAACACGGGTATACAATTTATAAGATTTAGTAAATTATCATTACCTATGCAGATAGACATATACTATACAGTACAGAGCATTATTATTGTGTTAGGTATGCTCGAGGTTAAATCGTTCTTGCGAGAACCGATCACAGGATAACGCAGGTACGTTTTCCTCGAGACAGCTATAATAGTGCAGGTATAATATTATTAATATTGCTGGTTGCATATGGGAAAGGTATATTTTATGCGCGATTCCATCCGTTCCCAGCAAAGAATTTAATTAATATAACGTGTGAACTAAAAAAGAGAAAAAATTGTTTTTATATATAGAGCCGTTTAGGATTATCACGGGAAACAGAATGGGCAATTTCAATATCGTTTTGTCGCGATGTCTATAACTAATATATTATGATGTGTTAATGCGTTAGGCTTTTTAACAAGATAAAATAATATTCGTTTCGCTAGGATTTATCAAGGGCAGGAAGTTAAGAAAACATAATTTTTCTCTATACGTGATAGTCGTATTGTGTATACGTCTATATGTATATTAGACGTCCTTACAGGCTTATGCATGATCTATACATAGGTATATAATATTATACATAGGATATAGGTACATAGTACATGTTATAAATAATATTTGCATTATATATTTTTCTCAACCATTAGAATTAAGTCTGCTTATATTGTTTTCCAATGGCCTATGTCGCCGTGAGTATTTTTATAAATAAAAAATAAGTAATAATAATATTTGCGTGAAAAATTAAAAGACGTAACCTTTTTAACAACAGTAATACGGTATTATACTATTCTATTATTGTAATGACAAGTGACAACAGTCACATGTCGCATCATTTTGCTATGTATACCTACTGCGCAAATATTATATCAATATAAAGATTCTTATTAGAGAATAGGCTTATTTCAATATAATAAATGTTATTTGTGCCTTATAAAATATGTTTTTGATATTTTATCATTTTTAGGGATAAATTTAAAAAAAACACTTAACTTTTATCCTCAGAAAATACAATGTTAAATGTTGTCATTAAGACAATTATATTATATTATTATATTATATTATATCATTGTATATCATGTACAAATTTAACAAAAACAATCATTTGTAGATATAACATGAAATATGAAAATTTAACATTTCAAAAAATAAATAAGTCAAAACACTATCACAAGGTTAGGTTAGCTCATTTCTGATACTAAGCTTGTGACTATACGAAAAGCTTTTGATGCATTAACAAAATTGTGAAACATTTTTCATTTTAAAATTATTATTTAAAAAATTGGGTACTTACAAATTAAATAATCATATAAAATGATCCGACTAATTATTTCTAATGTCATAAAAATTATGTTGAATATTATTATCTTTAGTATTCTCATTCATACTAATTGATATTGTTTAACATTTATTACTTATTAGATTAAGAATTATCTATTTTTATGCTCTACATATTTTTGGAGACAAGCTTATCAAAATAAGGATAGTATTTTTGATTATGGCAGCAAATAGTTATAAAGTCATAATATAAAAGGTATATTATGTAAATAAATATAGGTATACTAATTGAAAGAAATAAATTATAACGATAAAAATATTTCAAAAGTGCTCTCTTAGAAAAATTATGTTTTTTAACCTCGAAACTTAAAATTATGTAAAATATATATTACCATAAATATTAACAATTTTTAAAATAATGAGCGACATACGTTAAATGAACCACCTGTTACACACTGTAGGTATACCTGGTACACACACGACACATGAACCATTCCTTGTGGGTACTTATTATTACAATGTTTTTCTCATAGTTCATACTGAATAGGATGATGTCTTGAACTATTTATTTTTTATTGAAATATATCATTTCTATCGTTTTCAAATGCAGTTTATCAAAAAAATGGTAGAATAGCTCTAATTTTCAATTTTTATTAGAAAAATTCAAAATGGTTTTCTGTATTTTTCAGAGTAAGTATTTATTATTATTTGTTGTTTTAAAAGGAACACGCTTTCAAATAATACATAGGTATTATATTATAATAATCATTTTTCTGTTCATATTATACAATATATGTACATAGGTATACATGTTTTCTGTATCAATGTGTTAAAAGTTTTTCTAATTTATTCACTTCCACGTTTATTTACTTAAGTATATTATAATTTATTTATCATAATATAATATTATCCTAAAATATATTTTTTTAAATATTATTTTTTTACCATTTGAGCTTAATTTATAATTTAGTTTTAAAATTATTAGCATGAATACTGTACAATAATGTCTGTACATTTATTATTATAAATACCTATAATATACAGTTAGATACAATTTATTGTGAAACGTTTTTTGCTTATAATTTAAGTTTTAAATTTATTTCTTTTTAAAAAGTTGTTCAATAATATATTATACACGGGATAAAATACAATTTATTTAAATTTAGATTATAAAAATAAGGCAATTACCATCAAAGTGATAGCGAAAGTTTAGAAACATTACGTTTGCAATATTATTTTACATTGCATTATATAGGTTAGGTAGGACATATATGATATTAATATTTTCTTCGTCTTTCAATCTAGTTCCTCATTTGTTTGCATTGATCATATTATTATACAACACTTAATATTGCAATAATATTATCGTAAGACTGTAATTCAATATAATATAAAAATATTATTTATACCTATTACCTTTTCGACCGTGGTAGTGTATTACAGGAATGAATTTAATATAATATGATGAAGGTATTTACTGTTATTTTTTCAATTTATGTTATAAGATTAGATTAGATTAATTATTTGAGTCGGTTTTTTTTTTTAATATTAAAAGAATAATATAACGCCTCCGCAGTCGTCATATTAATTTCTTAGAAACGTTATCTTTGATTGCAATCATAATAATTGCATTAGAACGCAAAACTGCGATCGCAATATCGCATACTTACATACATACATACATACATATATATACATATTACATATATACACGATACATACATACATACACACATGTGGCATTCTTAGTGAGGCCTTAACCTCGGACGACGGGACAGTTTTTCTCCAAACAGACCTCCCGCATAAAAATTCCACCCGGTGATATTATATCGTTATTATCGACTACCACTTATATTCCGTTCGGTTTAATGACTATTTTAAGTCGAGATCTGAAATCGTAAGCTCAGTTGTAGGAGGTAGAAATGTTAGGAGGTACTAGCTAGATAAAATAATATTATGATGTGTATTATAAAAATAGATGACAGCACTTAAACTCAAACCCTTGATCAGCGATAACAGTGAATATAAATGGTTACCACTTACCATAATAGTAGGTATGTAAGAGGAGGAAAAAAGAGTTGAGTGCGTTCTATTATTGATAAAAGCGAAAATAGACAAGTATGTTTTCGAAACCCTTTTCCTAATTCTGTAAACATTGATAACCATATTATATTATATAATCATAAAATGCTAAACAATTACTTTCTTGAACGGGTGGTATTGGTGAGACGGACGTGATTTTCACGATGGTATACACTATACACAGTTCATTGAGAGTAGACATAATACAATTTTATGGTAAAAAATATTAAGTACCCATATTATTATTGCGATTGGTGTCACAACTTACTACAGTATGTCTGTACTTAATATTATTCTACTCTTAATCGTGTATTCGAGCTTATCATTGATTTGCAGGCCATATTGGGGGCGGCTGTTTCTCAACAAAAATCGCGTGGTCCCCTGAAACGCCTACCCGAAATTGAATAACACGATATTTACACCGTTTATGAGCCTTGTTAACGCGCTTACGTACATTATGATTGTCTGAATAATATTATCTTGTGGAACGGTTCTAACCTATACTGTACAGTCATTTGCAACAACAATAAGTCGATGTACCGGTCGGATCAGATCTTTGTTCGCATCCTGTTTTGCACGCGGTTAGACCCCGCATGATTCACGTCCACTTCGAATATAATATTATGAAATATTTTTTCTTCGATTATTCGCGTTTGTACTCCCTGTTATGTCAAGGTACTTTCCTCATTCTACGGAATAAAACTGTATTTTCTCTTTACTATATTATCCCATATTCGTCGCCAATGTTATGCCTAAATCGATATCGTTGCTCCGTGGTCTCTGATCGCTATACGTTCCTTTAGACATAACTCTCCCCTAATCAAACATACAAAACGATTAAAGTGCATATACCTTCACAATAGGTCTGAAAGAATAATAGACACACGATTACATGATTCCGCCGTGGGATCGATGGAAGTAATTAGTAGAGGGCTTACCGTGAAAGTAAAAGCATTAACGTGGAAATGTTAAAATGCGTGCATAGGATTACAAAAAAAATGTATATTCGAGTAAATCACGATCGAAAGTACTTACGTATTATTCGTCTGATTCAGCGCATAACCACTTAACATTTTTTAATTACCTATACATTAACTCTAGATAATTGTTTTATTTGTAAACGGTCATAAAATGTAATGACGAATCAATTTTAAGACCTTATAAACTTATGGCCATCGACTACAATAATGGCTGCATATACAATTGACGGAACGTCGATCGTGAGTACCTAAGGTTGTATTATTTATACAGAAACGTATAAATAACTTATTAATACTAATATTTTTAATTACTTCAGATACTTCTTAGATAAGTAGTTGAGTTCTTAACATAATTCTTCTTCGTCACGATCGCGGTTTTCGTTATACGATTTGTGGGTACCTACCTATGTTATATCATAATTTATCCACATATGGGTTGGAACCCTTGTTCTTTAATAAAGCAATAAAAACATGGTCTTGTAATAATAATATGATCTTATAAATAATAATGCGATATTCGTAGTTTTTTATTGTGCTATTAATTAGTTTTGGGTAGTTAGAGGTGTCTACCATAAATATTATATTGACGTGAGTACAAAATTACTATGAATTATGCTTTCAAAATTGTAATTTATCGTGTACTGTAAATTTCAAAATCTCAGGTCTCTAATTGTGGGGCGTGGGGGTCAAAACCTACCACTTTTATAACATAATGACGCGTCCATCGAACACAATATAATACAGCCTATACCACCACCAGTTGGTAGGAAAGGGGTACAGGAAGGGGGTGATGGCATACGACCCACGTGTGTGGAGCGCGTGTGCACGGTCGCGGGACTGTGGCATCCAGTGGCAGTGGCAGTGGCGGCGGCGGTGGTGCGCATGTCCGGTCAGACGCAGACGACCTTGTAAGGTCGTGCATGTACTCACGCGCGGCGGCAGTGTGCGCGAGTGAGTGTGTGTGACCTTGATGGCGATCGCCGGACGTTTACCTCGCCGCCGCGGTTGTCAAGACCGGTTGCATCGTCCTCCTATTATTATGTATTATAAATAATAATATTGTGTTATCTTTCTGCCGGAACGCAGATCAATGATCGAGTGGACGGACCAAAGCAAAATGTAGAAAACTCGAGAAAACTTCGTCCATTATTATACGATCAATTAGTGTACCCGACCGATCGATCTGTCATACCGCCGACTGTCGGCGCAAATAATAGTGTAGGTAGGTATGTATAGTATTTTAACGAGGGGCAGTTTTGTGGCGGACGCGTCTACGCCGACTTTTATCGTTCACCGTTATAATGTATGATGCACCGGAACCACATCCATCCCCGTGGGGTTGTAGCTCCGGTCGATGTCCTGGTTTTATTATCTCCAAAGCGGAAATCTCGATTTACTCGGCGCAATTCGTGAGGCGTCCTGCAGGTATCGTGTTTTTTTTGTTTCGCACATTTCCGTCAGAACTGGCAATATAATAACAATAATAATTGACCACCCAAATGCTCGTTAAAAATGACGGCGACCGGTCTAAATTAGTCGTAACTCTGACGTAAAGCGTCTTATACAAATTACAATATACGTAGCTGTATTTTATGTTAACTGATGTATACATGTTATATTGTAAACGTTTATTATGTTTATTATGTTGCGTGTACGACTGGGGCGATCGTTTTTCGAAGGTCGCGGTCGTTTCGAATCCAAAACATTACTTTCTTTTTATGATAATATAATATTGTAATAAATATAAGCTATGATATACCCACGGGAAATTCTTAATTGTATATTTTGATGAATCTATACATTGACGTTGATGTGTGTACACGTGTATTTTTTTTCGTCTGAAATGAGATACATTTTTTTTGGACTGTGAAAAACTAGACTTCGATTCTACCTCTCGTCTTAGGCACGTATGTAGCACTCATTGCAGTACATACACTCTGTCGATTACTGATAAGCTTATATACGAGTGCAGTTTTCTATGAAATAAAAATTATCTAACTCACTAATTTGTTATAATAAGATGCCACGGCCGCCATTTACCGAACGGTGAACTAACTAAACAATTAGCGGTCATCAGTCGTTTATCGATATCTGCAACATTAAAAATAACCATAATGTACACAGCAAATAATTCACTCACAGAACACATTTTCATAACCCACATTTTACTTGCACATCGACGTTTTAAGTTTTGAATAAATACTTATAATTTTGGTATACATCGTGTCTGGAGATTACATTGATCAACAGCTTAAACACTTGGAACTTCTAACGTACTATTATATTATTGTGTAGCTTGAAACTATTTCTTAATCGATTCGTATAGCAAATAAGCCAGTCTGCAAATTGAGATTATTTACATTTACCTGTGATATTAATATTACCATTTACTTTCATATACCATATTCGTAGAATATTATATTATAACGTATGTCTATCTGTTAGGTTGTTTTTTTATAGTTGATGCGTCTTATATAAACAAAATAAGCGATGCTACAAGTATTTAACTTCATAGTATTATGGTGATACGGCATGCTTATGGTTTAATTTTCTTAAAAAAAAGTGACGATAAGATTGTAATATGACAATATTGTACTCGGCGCTTTTAAACAGGATTAATTATAAGATAATAAAATAAATCATTGTTTGTACTTTTATGATTTCTATGTTCTGTTTAAACTTAAAATCGTTACTTCCATTGTGGTTGTTGGACTAGTAAAGTCAGCTTCTTGGAAATAGAAGTGATCGAAAATTGAACTGTATTACAATATTATTATCTTCAATTCCGTGAAGCTATACGTGAGTGGCGTACACGAGCATAGTATAGTATATAGGTGTAATTTAGGCATTAATGAATTATTAAAAGAATTTATTTTGAGGCAACTAGGCTAGATAGCGTAATTATAGCCTTCCTTGCATCCATCGAACTAGGCGATTAAAAATTAAAAATATGAACGAATTGAAAATGATTTCGTTGAAAATGCTGTGATATCTAGTGAAAAAAACAAAACCCGATCTAGTTTCGACATCCTCAGAATATGTAACGAGTGCCCGGTCGAGTGGCCACACATACCCATGGCTGGTTTATAAACCTGTACCCATGAATCATAATAAATTATATACTTAAAATAACATGAGCAGATATTGGTTATGCATATTATTTATTTAAAATAATTACTACGACAAAAATAGTTTATAATGTGTATGTTAAATTTTATACTACCTACTATAGGATTAAAGCATAATATTGTCGACATGGTAAAATACTACAAGTGATTTCGATTTCCAGCAATGGAAATGGACCATTATTGTTTATCGACGAACTGCGTTTGCTGGTGCAGGTTCTCGGATAACGTCCTCCTCGCGTGTACTTTAATATTATAATATTATTATAGGTAAGAGGTAACAATACGTTCGCTTCGTCGTTGCGACATGCATTGTAAATGTTATCAAACGTTTTTGTCTTATTTTTTGTAATTACCATTACAACTATTACAAACGTGCATTAGGTACAGATTTCTAGAAAATCCACTACGCAGTCTGTACCGGGATTGGGAAACTGGATACTTTCGTATAGTATGACGAAAACCATAATATTGTGTATTTGTGTTTATGCACTCAGGAGATTTCTTCACTGTCGAGGAATGCGGATAAACGTACGAAATTCGATAACAAGCTCGGACGTCGGTGATAACTGATAAGTGATAACCCTACATATTATAGTAAAATACACATCTTATCAGTGCGATGAATATGGCCGTATTGAGGTCGTTGATACAAATATTTCGGTTCGACAATTGTCTGCACACGAACAACTAACTGCAAGAGGCTTGTATTATTTAGTTTTTTTTTTATCTCACGCATTGTCAATAATCGTACAACATCGTACAGTGCAGCAGTATACTTATTCATTTTCAAAACCATTTTCATAAGACTTACATAAATAGGTATTATATAAAAATGTAACTTCGAATAATTGACCAATTCAACAGTCACAGAATATAATAAACTAAATAATAAATACTACTCAATACCTACTTTACTTATTTTCTTCTGACTATTTATACACTAAAATACAATTTTATTGAGAAATTGTATCACATCATATAAAAAAACTTGATTATATCATACATTTTTCATCAGTGAAAAAAATTTCAAAAATATATAGTTTGACGAATATCAAAAATTAATAACTATCTAACCTGCATATTTATCTGGAAGCAAATGTAGACTTATCAAAACATAATTACTTATATCGCTCAAATACATTAAGAATATTTTGTTGCTATAGTCTTATCATTATTTTTATCATTTTTCAATAATTACTTATTACAGAAACTTATGTATGTACATCATATATTTAAAAATCCTTTGAATGCATAAATATAACATTTTGGAAGAGGTTTTATTGTATGTAAAAAGTAGAGAAATATATTATAGCATTGTAACAAATTTTATAATATAGGTAGATAAAAACTATATAATATTCTGTGAATATGAATACCATAAAAAATTAATTAAATTTAAAAAACTCGTTTTTAATTCAATAAAAAATATTTTTAATTTCAAGTACTAGTGGCATTTAATATGCACGTAAATATTTAAGACTCATAAACCGAAAAAGTATTTTCTATTAAACTTTTTTAATAGCTTGTATCTATCTATATACGTTTGTAATAACAACTAGGTAAGTAATAATTATTGATGATAATTTATTAACATCATAAAATTGCTTTTCGTTGTACTGTAAATCACAACAAAAATGATAAATTCCCAATGTTCATATCTACAAGGAGTCCTACAAAAAAAGACATAACCTCTTTATAAAATATCTTTGCACACACAAGTGTACCAGTTATACCTACACCCAACGGAATAAAAAACTAAGTTATACTTGTATTCAAATACCACAAAATAATAACAGTCGTAACACCATTATTATTTAATTAGTTTCATCAAATCATAATAAAATACTCGACTTGCAACTCTGTAACCCCTTGTGTGTATACACATATATTATTATAATAACGATAAATGATAACACAACAACATTGCTTTCATTCTTCTGTGTGAATAAATACCAAAAAATCCATCAATCTCATCCGCGTGGACTATTGTGAAACAATCGTGACCAAGGTGGAATTCGCGTACTTATAATAACTTTTGTTGGTATTATACCTCTATATAATATTTGAACGGTTAAGTAACCGCTGAATCATTTTTTTACAATTTACTGTTCTAAAAAATGTGCTGTTATAATATCATGTCGATTAAATAGTTTACTGATTGCATAAGCGTATAAACTGTTTAAAGTTTGTAATCGAGTAAAGTGGTTGGTTGATAAATGATAGGTAGGTATAATAACCATAACATAATGTACTCGCACATATTTTTAATATTTCAGTTGTTGCTCACATAGTCACATTACTTAAGCTTTTAGTGACGGCTATAGTAGATAATTTAGTTTGCTATTATAATATAGACAACACATTTTGAAAGTCGAGTTGTCCATAGTGGAAGTGAAAATGTACCTATAGTTAATGTTTTTAAAGAAAACACACGTAATAGCTAGGGTAGTTCTGAATGAACAGTGATGCCGTGTGATATAATATCAGTTTCAAAAATATACTAAATACACTTGGGTGACTTTTTTATTTGTATTTCTAGCGGTGCAGTGAAAATGGTGTAGAGCTATAAATATCATCAAGTGGGGTTCATAATAATATTATTAAACATTATATGAAGTATGAACATTTTATGAACATATTAGTATTATGATCGATAGATCAAGACAAGATCAAACGGAGGCCGAGTAGTAATATTATGTTCAAACCAGGCCACATTAACATAATAATATACTAAATAGTTGATTTCTAAGGTAGGTATATATGTAATATTTTCGTTTTAAAACGCACCTTGTCGATTAATTTCGTGGAGCAGCAGTTGATAGTGCACTCAGATAATTATTGTATTATTATAATAGGATAGTAATAGTAGGTGGATAATTAATAAATTAATAATTATTATACACATACTATTATTTATATGTGTGAGTGTAATTTTTTTTAAATTAAATTCTTGGAATTGATTGCCTTGATCGAGTACCCCACGACCTATTTCCACGGATTTGTTGTTACACATCGTCAGTTTAGTCGAATAATTGCATGTTTTTTGTTGACATAATATTAGAAAACTATACCTACCAATGTTTGTCACGTCTTCACCTACATCAACTTCATAGATGTTTTTCTGCTATTTCTGTTCGTTTGCAACGAGTTCAATCGATTCGGTTTCTATACTTAGTGAAATTATACATCATTATACCGTGTACTACATGTATAGTAGTTTTACTGGTGGGTTGTCGCGGACCTTATAATAGTAATAATAATAATTAACAGTGATTATTATGAAAACGATTAGCAACGTGTTATTTTGTCAGCAATTCACTTTTTTGTAGCCGTCATACCTGTTATCTAGTATTTAGTTATATATTTTATTGTGCGATCGGATGTATGTAGTGATTTTAAAAAATACATAAATATATCACGTTATATAGGTTGATTTTTTAAACATGCTCATCCCGCCCCTAGGGTTCCCTTTAAGAGTGCATTTATTCAAATTCTGAGTTTTAGAATTTTTAAGAATCCCTGAAGATCATGTTTTCAAATCCCTGGTATTTTTGTAATACTGAAGTATCCTGTGGCAATTCAAACTTCTGTTTTTCAAATGAAAAGCAATCTTTTTTACTAAAAATTGTTTAACGGATAATTTTCTTGAAAATGTTGATCTATATAAATCAAAATTCTAATGAGTAGTTTCTGCGTTATTAATATGTTTATAGGTACAAAGAATAATAATTCTTAAAAATGGTTTTACCAAAACATAAACTATAATATGTAGTATTAAATGTCGTATTCATTATTATACTTGGATAATTTTTAAAAATAATGTTTATTGATAGATCAATGTAATTACTAACATTTTTAAATCACATTAGCCCCAATCTCCACGCATTACCATAGACATGTTAACCCTTAGTACACAAAGTTATGTCACTCAAAAACTATTTTTTCATTTTGATAAATCTAAATTCTCAAAAAAAAAAAACTGATGCATAATTAAAAATTCAAAAGGGAGGGAGGGCTCTTATTTGAAAAATATAAGTTTGTCATAGGATCATTTTTAAGTAGTACAATTAATCTCAAGTATTCGAAAATATGGTTTTTAGGTGCATTTAAAAATTTCAGAAATAAAAATTTGAATATACGTATGCATAATTTATGCATACAAATATGGCGAGCATGCTTAAAACATCACACTGTAAAAGTACTTTTAAAATATTTTACAAGGGTGGATATTATAACAAAGTACTAAGTCGTATCGCCGTTTACTTTATCGAAACTGTGTAGCTCTTCGCTAAATTATAATTCATAATTTCCTTTATAATCCAATTTCAGATTGCGTTTTAGCTTGCAATTTATTACCTATTACTTTAAAAACGTTTTCATCGATCAATTATGTAATTTGTTCTAAAAACGTTATTGGTTTTCTTTTTTTAAATGTATAAATTAGAAGTAAGATAGTGTACATAAATATATAGTACAAAAATACTAGAATACCATCAGCTCAAGTTTCTTTTTGAGGTCTCTTCATAATAATATATTATCCACAATATAGGTACTATAGGTACCTTACTTACTTATAGGTTACCTACTTATAGCAAATGTTATTTGTATGCGATCAATCAGTGTATTGTAATAATATAGATTCTATAATTAATTAAAAACAGCGAACCTCCTACATTTTGTTTCTAAACCGTAATTACTGAGTTTTAGTGCATTACACAATATTGAACATTTATGTACCTAAATATTTAACAATCAACTAAATATTCTAGTAACGATAACATCACAATTTTCTTCCAAAAATATATGAACAGATTATTCATATTTTATGCAATCAAGCAAACTTAACTAAAAACACAGACCAACATCATTATCACACCTTGGCAAGGGGCTGAAGTTATACATAATTGTTTGTACCTAGCTCACTTAGATATTTTGGCTTAAAAGTTTGGAAACAATAAATTATAATTCTAATAAAAATTAAAGCGTAATAATATATTACCTATATGTTTTTAACTGGTGGAAACTCGACAACCACTATATGGAGATCGCTAATATTATATTATACGCTTTTATTTGTTTTTGTAGGTGTATACTATTTTTATTTAAACCTATTTTGAAATTTACATAGAAATGTTAAAATAAAATCCCATGTTTTTATGAAATTCATATAGGTAAATGTTTATTTATATAACAGCAGGGTAAGGGAGATTTTGTTCCCATACTTTATTTAGTTATCAAAAAACATCAATACTTCACAGCTGTAAGGCCTAGTTACAGCTATAATAATAAATTATTATAATATACATAAATACATTTTATATTATAATATTATTATTTGCCCACTACGCCGTCTGTAATTAGATTACTTTTCAAATTTCAACACTCTAGCTATCTATTGACCGCTTGTTGTACAAGTACAACAACCATGTCATAGATAGTTGGTTGGAATGTGAGACTTTTAATTCAATATAAATATATAATATTATTATTGTTAAACAAATCGATCATCTATTTCGATTTATCATCAATCGAACGCGTGCAAATAATGCATATTGAATTTTTTTTTTATATGGCATTTCTGAGTACGGCCGCCGTCTTAATCTATGTGTGTACACGATAAAGCAATTATGGCGTGTATTATTATTTATTAATTCCCTGTGAATTGATCCGCACCAATAAAATATATTCTATCACAGTAGCACGGCCGTGCCACTGAGGCATATACAAGGAGTCACATGTGCCGGTCTTCAAGGAGGTGGTGGGGTAGGCAAGACTCAAACATTTTTACCAGCGTATTAAGTATATACAATTGTACACCCTTATAGAGAGACAACCCCTTACCTGTATTCTTAAAGTACACACCAAGTCGTCACTACGAACATAAACAAGAAAATCAATAGGTAGGAATGTTCAGTATAGGATAGGTAACTATCACCCCACAAACGGCATAAACCATAAATTTTATTTGATAAACTTCATTAGATAACTTTGATAACTTTCATTATATTTAGTTACATACTTATATCTTCCATTTCAATACCGGTGGAAATAACTAATCATGGTAAAAAGTTTTAAATTATAGTGTACAATACCTAATTAAAGATTTTTAAACCATTCTACATAATGTAGGTACATTTTCAATATTTTGGCCATAGACCATAGTGTGTGAATTTTTTTTTATGTAACTATACTAACTAGACGTCAAAAAATATTTGTTCAAAAATTTAAACCTGCATTTGATATACATCATTATTCATTTGATAGTTACCTACAATATGTATATAGAAATGAATAATTATATTTTATTAGTATATATTCTAAAAACATATTTCAATATTTGGTCAGTGTGTAAATTTATTTTTAACTAATTAATGAAGTTAAGAAGTTACCAGGATGGACAGAGGTAAAAATTGGTAGGCGCAGGCAGAATCGATTTTAAAACGACCTGAACTGGCGGAATCATTCATCGACGCAATATTTGAACATTGGCAGAACCGATGCGTCCCACGTCCGAAAACGACGTGGGTGGAGGATTTCCACCCTGATTTTTGGTGAGGGAGAGCGGGCGACCCCAATTGTCCAGTAGCCCTTGGCGTATATATTCAGATATTATACCTAACCTAACCGTTCCACTGTACACTATTATTGTTATTACTATAGCAAACTGCGACGGGAAAGTGAAAGACTCGCGGTGACCCAAAAACCGTGGCGAGGGCACAGCACGACAAATGGATGCCGGCGGACAACCACGAACGCGTTTGTTTTCGTTACCGCGTGGGCCCCAATGGACCACTATATCTATATTGATAGTATTATTATTATTATTATTATTATTATGATACAACGGATACCTATTACACGATAGCAGTGAGGTAAATATCGGTAAGATCGAGGTGGGAACTAAAGCGGTTGGGATATTGTCGTGCATTTCTGCACACTGACTAATATTACGCATAATATACAATATAGTGTCACGAGAGTATGAAGGGTTTTTTCACTTGGAATATTCTGAATGATACCAAATTATGTGTCATGGGCATGGACGAACCCTGCTGCAGAAATTGTCACAGTTTTTGAAACGAGTTTGTTTTAGTCATGACTCATGTTTCAGTCATGACAATTTGTTTTGGCCACGTGCGGTTTTGCATTTATTATAGATTCTTTTTTTTGTATATTTTATTACATGTTAATATTCTGCCGCAGGGTAAGTAGCAAAACACGACGGGTCTATGTTTTTAATCGCGATAATTTTATAATAGTTGTATAAAAGTGGTACACATTATAAATTAAGTATTTAGAAATAATTGTTAAGCCAAGACTTAGTCATTTTATTTTCTATATTTGAAAATAAAATTAGATATGATAGACATAGTTAAAAAAAAATATATTAATTGTTAAATTCACTTCATCGTATCATAGAAAAATGTCTATGTGACTACATTTTATCATTGCGTATTATACCTATACGAGTATAAATCCGATTTTTATTCAACTATTTAGTGCAACTAATGGTTTCTTGTTTCTGGTATACATAATATTGTATACTATTTAACATAATAATATGTTATATCAACATCTATGCGCTGACATTATGGCCGATGTCCGTCGTTGAGTTGAATGAGGAAAATTAATGGGATCTAGAAAAAATAAAATAAAAACACGACACTTGCTGCCGCTATTGACGCTGCTGAGAAATAACTATGGTATTAATATTGTCCCTCAGACACGGTGGTTATATATGCATGTAAATGTAAGTATGTATAATGGAGATCGGCGTCCTATTTGTCCTATTAGTCTTTGTTTTGTTTTTATTTTTTAAATGTCCGTCTCTTTTGCAGTTGGCCAGACTGATTTATATCGTTTGCGGGGGGACCGGTAAATCACCGATACTTGCAACACTTTCTTAGGGGAGACACGCAGAGAATATGAGACACGGAGCAAGAGAGAGAAATAAAAAACGGTCGGAAAACAACGCCGCCCGTAAGACATCCGTCGTCAAGGACGCCCGACCACAGGGCGTACGACGTCGCGACGTGCACCAAACCGGATTTTACTTTTGCTTCGCGCGCCATTTGTCGGGGACCGTAGCTATATCGGTGCCGCCAAGTAAGTTTAACTCTCCACAAACCGTACAGAGCATATTATTATAATTTATTGTCGTTATATTATTAGTAGTGTATTGTATACGAGAGAGTGCAAACTCTCTCGACCATCGAATTTGTGGGGTAATGGCGAGGGGGACAAATAAACGGTAACGGATTAATAGTTTATAGGCTAACATCGTACCCATTTTTAACCTATATAATATGCAGCGAAAGACAGACAGAGAGAGAGAAAGGAATGAGTTTATAATACTATAATTATTATAACCGCGCATGGTGGACCAAATAAAATAAAAATAGCCCATGCAGTCTAGATCATAACATAGACTGAATTTCGGTAATTTATTTAATTATTGTATTAAAGTTTTTGGATCCCATAATTATTGTACAATCTAAATAGGTAGGTGCAGGTTGCATTGTTAGGTTAGGTTAGGCTGTGGGAAATACGTAAAAATAATATTAATACAAATATGTATAATAATCGGTATTCGGTGTTATACATAATGTATTAATGTGTGTGTGAGTACACTAAGCACTACTAGCTGTAGTATTGCAATTTGCAGGTGAATATAATTGGGTCGAGCCAAATTCCTTTTGCTCAAAACCACCTGGCCATAACATAATGTGTAATTATTGCGGACTGTTATCATCAATTGTCTTCATCTACGTTATATATCGAATTAAAGTGTCTGAAAACTTTGAACTTTGTAACGTCCACATGGACTAGTATTTTACTATTCGTATTAACGTTTTTGCGAGATATAGTATGTGGTTATTTATTTTTACCATTACTTTGTTATTATTGAATTTTTTTAGTCACGGTCAGGGTTGTCATATTATTATAGACACGTGCATTGCATATATCTATATAGTATAGGTGTATTGTGATATACAGGCATACAGCTGTTACAATACACACGCTTACTACGACAAGAGTACCTATGGACTTAAAATAAAAATATAATATTTTAGTGTTGAACGTAAGTGCACAGATATTTTTTCTCTGTATTGATATATTTTCATGAGGAATACAGAGTGATACATCAAGCAAACTCACTTTAACTATTTTCTTTAATAATACGTATTTTCAAATTCTGATTTTTAGAACTTTAAAAATACATAAATGTATTTTCAGAGCAGTCAGTAATACTTTAGGTACTGTAGAATTTTGATTTCACTACCAGTATTTTGTACACGATTCGATAGTTAAACTTTAGATTACCTAAGACAGTCCGGAGGATTATACGAATTTTTTCCCAGATGAAATTATTTTACATTTAACATAATAATATTAGGTTTCGAAGTACTATACAGGTATATTACATTCTTAAAGCTGTCTGACGTTGAGAAGTTACATTCGTGACTTAATGTCAATGAACGTTCAACGACAATGTACGAGATCGGATATTTTCATTGGGACGGACGTTTTGGAATATATTCGGTTAAATTTTAAGTTACTAGGTAAACCCAGATTAAGCTAATCGTACATTAATTTACCATTGGGATGTCGTTTGATTTACTGTTGGGCCGGTGCAGCTATATAGATAGTACTTATTATTTTGTATGACCTATATATTATAAATGAAATACTGTCTGGTAGTAACCACATCAATCAAGAACGGCTGGACATTTTTTGTAAGTATTCGTAACATTTTTCAGGGAAGTTTTTAAGGAAAGATAAATAATAAATTAATTGTTATAACAATAGATTTCTTGACTTAGAGTGTGTTTATAGTTTATTTTATCAACCCCTATAGGTAACTAAAGAATAATTTTTGTTGTTAATTTATGTGGTTATCCTTAGTTTTTTTATTTATTTATTGAATTTTTATTTATTCTTCAAGAAGATAATGAGCCTCACTGAACATGTTCTTATTACTATTTTAATAAGTAGATAACATAATATGGTTTACAAATTTTTTTAGAAAAATATAATACATACAAAAAACAAACGGGCAACAACACTGTTAAGCGGGACAGCTAGTTATGAATAATGATAAGTTTAGCTGCAGATTAATTAAAGCTCATAATATAGGTACTTACAAATCGCCTTAAAATCATAGCTATATTTAATATGAAATATTATATTGACATCATTCTATCTTTGATAAATATTTCTAAAAACAGTCTGCTAAGCGTGCTTGTAGAGTAGGGTTGAATTTTCTCCTCAAATGTCCCTGTTCAAAAATTATTTTAAAAACGTCAACCTTGAGATTTTTTAGCTGTAATGTACGATGCTCAAATAGTTATATTTTATCATTCCTATACGTGGATTGTTGCGGTCGTGTACTGTACACGGTACGTACAAATTTCACAAGGCAGACGCTGTAGTGCGAACTATATCATTTTTGACAGAGCCGCATTAAAGTGGAATGAAAAAATTTGAAAACAATAAGAAAATTCGCACATCCCGTTCGACAGGTCGTGTTCCGGACCCGGACGCGGAGTCGTTATGACCACGGCAGAAAGAGAAATCTGGTTGGATCGGTCGGAACGATAAACGGACTGGACTCAATGTCCTTGATACACTGACAAAGAACAATAATAATAAAAACCTCGTCGGCCGTACGGATCCAGTGCATATAGCCGGACAGAAGTTGCAGAGTAAGTACTATTCTTATATATATATATATATATATAATATAACATTATATGACTGCATGCAGTAATAATTGGATCGTGATCGAGTTTCGTTTCATTTTCATTTTAATCTTTAATTTTACAATAAAAGACATTGTTGTGTATGCATACTCGGCCGACGTGTTGTTATTATTATTGTTATTTTTTGTATCGCGTGCGTAGGAGGCTTATCTGCAGCTTACTAGTTACCACACCAGGTCGTCGATGACCATCCGGTACAAACATCATATGTACACGTAAAAGCTAACACCTGCAGTTGTCGTGTCGATATGATATGAATATATGATATTAGAAGGTTCATCGTGAGGTCCGCACAAGAGTCTTCCCTGGCGGGAGGTTATCGAAATCCGTACATCTCTGCCGGAAAGTTTATAATATATTATTATAATGTCGTACATAAACGGCTGGCGTGCCGCAGTCGCAGTGTCCGAGAAGAGCAGCCAGTGTGTGTGTGATAGAGAGAGAGAGAGAGTAAGTACCTATATAGAGTCCATTTCGAGTGTCAGAGCTCCAGATCCGGGTACGCGTACTATACGGTTTGCTAATATGTATATATGTGTATCATTATAATCGATCGCTACCGTAGATTCGGTCGTCCTCGTGAAAAATCTACAGCGTATGGCAACTGCCAACTGATATAATACAATATTATGCTGTGACCTAAACGAGGTGCTTTTAACGAGAGACGGAGATACGTTATTTAGAAGACAAAACGTCGTGAAACGACATAAAAGAGCGTTCTCTATTAGATCTACGTTTTAGATAAAACCGATATAGAAATATAATATATTAATAATAGTATATTGTAGTGATACTCGAAATCTTTATTTATTTTTATTTTTTCAGATAGTATATATTATAATATATATTAAAGTCGTACGCGTCTTTGTGGTGTTTAAACACGTCACTTTGCGTTACCATAACTATTTTCTTTTGTATTATATTTCGTAAGTAAATTTCTTGTGAATTTAAAACATATAATTTAAGTCGTGGATCACATACAAACGATAAAATCTTTAAACGCGCCTTTTACTTTTAGACTCGCAGGTATTATAATTATAACCTAATTTTAGGTTTATATGTACATATAACTCGTTAATTATCTTAGTCATTTTTTATAGACAATTATTTGGAATACATTATTCAATACTCGTTTCGTTACTCTATATTATACGCGTGGTACAGGGTACACTGCGTATTGGGTATTTCTTAAAGTTTATCTCAGTCATAAGAATAATACTATATTATAATCTCCGCATAAAGTCGTTTGAATGGGAAATATGGTTGTGTGTATGTGTATTTCTACGATGGAATAAAATTGTAATCAGATGCAACTATATGCGTATATACTTTGTTCGCGTCTATATACGCGAGTATTATAAATTGAGTTTCGAACGCACACAATAAGTTCGCTTCTATTTATACAAAACCGATTAATCTTAAACGAAATCTATTATTTCACCGGACGGAGAGCTGAAGAAAGTTAATTAACTTTTTCTCCGGTCTGGGAGACTCACTGGGAAGTGCGTCTATTGTGCAACGATTATTACGATTATAGTGACTACCGTATAATATTATACGATATTTTAAGTGTATACATACATAAATATATATAATATTTATATTATATATTGTGGTTTTAGACTTACGCGAGAGTGTAAGTTAATAAATTACTCGGAAAACTCGTGAAGGTTAATATTTTCAAAAAGTGTTTAGATCTTAGAAACGTTTTGGACTTAGCTGTTCGTGGCTATGGCGTCTGTCATGCACGTATAACATTCATAATATTCATAATTTATAGGTATATACAAAATAAACTTGTTACGGCGATGTTACGATATCTACTATAATAGTTTTTATTTTCGTTTATTTTAGCCTCGATTTCGTTTATCTGTCACGGTGGCTGTTTCGGTTGACGCGGATCGTGCTTCTATTATATATAGGCTTTGTCGTTTTCCCGAACCTGCAAAAGTCGCAACAGAATCGTATACACTATCGCGTTATTGTCGTGCTGCTATAGTCTTTGTATAGTATGAAATCAAACCGAGCGCACGCGTTGTATATTATGTATGCGCGATAGGTACCTTCATACCTTATATATGCCACTACCGTCAACATAATATAGACGAAATATGTAAAACAGATATAGAATACACGAATATATACAAGCACGTCTGTGGACACGACGATTTGCAAAGATAGATAGAGAGAGAGTGAGAGACGGGCAAATAACGAATTGGGGCCACCACGATAAAGTGTTTCACTCTAAGTCTACCAAAAAATACCTTAAAACGTGGCAATATATAAACTGAATTACGATTATGTTAAAGCTCTGACCAATCCCGCTATTAAATCCATCGACGTATGAACTAAAATATCAAAACGGTCATCGTAATATCATGCTTAATGACCCTTACGTTGGTGTAACGAGTGTGCAAATAGAGCCAGTGTGAAGTTGTCCATACTGCAGCAGTTCAATACTCGTACTTTATATAATCATCGGTGCCTCCTTCCCAGCTATAGTAATATTATTTTTAGTATAAGGCATGTCTTATTCGTGTAAATAATATAGACTATGAAAAAAAAGAGCCTGAGCTTCAACCCCTTCATATACGATATTACATATATTTATTATTAAAAAAGACTTGTGGGTGAAACCAGCAGGTTGATACGCTTTTATAGTGAAACCACACAATAACGTTCAATAATATTTAGTCCGTTGCATAAATTATGGGCTGAGTTTTCGTGTACGTATGTCGTACACGCATTACTACCTGTATAGTATATATAGGCACAAAATGTTAAATGATTCAAGCACCATTACAATAGTATTAAACACAGAAATGCCGCCGGGTGCACTGATACATATAGATAGGTATATGTGACCTTCTGGGGTCAATGATTATAATATGTGTGTGCTGCATGGAATTGTTGAGTAACCACGAGCGTATAAAATAAAATTGTAACGATGTATGTACATTATTATAAAATTTAATATTCGTTTTTGTTCGTGTCCGCAAAGCTCTAGCTGGCTGCCCTCAGTCCAAGTAAGTACCTATATGATATTTTAATATATAAATATAATTTATACAATTTATAATAAGCGTATACATCGTGTCCGAAGCCTATACTCGTATTGATCATGTTATATATGTATTATACATTATTTCGTATTCACACACGTGCAAGTTATATTATGAAGCTGTTGCGGTCGGTTATTCACGTTTTTCCGATGTTATCCGCGAGCGTGATGGGCGTGCATGGTGTATGTAGATTATAGGGTGTATGACTGAATGATTTGATAATTTTATATTAAAATTACATTAAATGTATAAAATATTCCAGATACCCACTGTATATTATAATACAATGCTTATACCTATTGTGTATGTTATGTTCGTTATGGAAATTTGGTGTTTTGGATATCTAGCTCGATTTTAACTGTTTTGTTTTTATCGAATTCGTCGTAGTGCTCATGACAATATAATATAATATGAATAATCTTCACTGCAGCAGTTGAGGCCTGTCCACGCAATTAACCCTGTACACAAAGAACATAAGTAAATATATTAAATACCTAATGCATTATACAATATTGTTATTGACCAAACAGTAAATTGTTTTGATCGGTACCTATGCACTGCACTGCGATATTCGACTAAACTCTCTATAGTAACCGCAACAGCCGTGCACCCTGTGTGAGTAGACAATAACATCAAGAAGAGCTGAGACAAAACTGCAAAGGTGGTATTAAAAGTCAGAAAAAGCAAGACAGCCATTTGTGCGGCGTTATAGTTCCTGCCTACCCACATAAAATATGATTATATAATAACTAGGGAAAAGAGATATTAGCAGTAACTTTTTTTAAATTAAAAAAATAAATCTAAGACATAGGTTGTTACAACGGCATCCTATTTGACCTATGAACTCTTAAACTTCATATAATTATACATAATTAAAATAAAACATTGATGGATGGGTTTAAAGTTTAGGTAGGTATAAAATTCTTATTCTATTTTCTAAGTAGTACTCTTATTGAGGTACATTCAACTGTAATACATTCTGATTTTTAATGTATTTTAATGCATTCATGCCAAAATATAAAAAGTGGTTAACTATAAGATTCTCGATGAATTAATATAATATGCAGTTGTTCTAATAGAATATTATGTTTATTTAGAGGATTGTCGAGAATATATTATGTACCATGGTTTCTCCGATTAAGTAGGTACACATATTAATGCACAATCGAAATAAGAATATACATATTTTTGGTGAATCTGAGATTTTAAAAGCGTACCGATAGCTAATAGTATTAGTCCTGATGAGTTTTTACATTTGGCATTGGGTCAGTTAATTTTACTTCATAACATTTAAAAAAAATTAACTGTTTGCATACTACTTTTATATACAAATACCTACATTCGTCTGACACATATTATATTATTATAATACGAGTATTGAGTACAAATTATATAAATAAAACATATACATAATATATATAATGTAATATAGGTATTAGGATGATCGTTTCTGGTGTTATATGGTATAATACATTATAATATAAGTGACACTACAAAAACATAAATAAAAAAAACCAGGATGTCGCTATGCTGGTTTTGAGAGTACTTCGTAATTGATTACACAACTGTACTGTATTAATGTTTGTGAAAAATGATTCAAAGTGGAGACAGTATGTTATATTCCTAAGTATATATTTTGGCCGAACAGAACATTTCTTAACAACATTTATATAAAAAAAAAAAATTAATTTAAAATATTAAAAGTCTGTAAATAGTTTACAATTAATATAAATATTTTAAAAATGTAATTGTGTACTTAAAATCATAGTTGATATAACAGTTTCAAGTTTCTATAGTTAATATTTATTAAATAGGTAATACCTACCAAAATAACAAAAATTGCTTGGGGATAAATTTCTTTTTTACGATAGAATATCCAATATCTTCAAAATGTTTAAACTTTAAGTTTAAAAATTGTATGATTTTCAAATAAGTAAAAAATAATTAATACAATTTCAAATTTAAAGAAAATCGGGAATATCTGTACAAAATTAGAAGTATTTTTACAGCTCCAAAAAGTGATGCTAGATATAAAAATATTATAATTTAAAATTTAATATTTTGTTGTAATAATAACATATTATTTTGAATTTGACTTGTGATAGCACTGAAAATAATAAGAAAATAATAAAATATCTGATTTATATAATATTGTAAATACTATAGGAGATTTAGCGGTTGCGTTCACATAGGCATGCTATTTTTGATAGTTCCATTTCCGACGATACACAAAACTATGTCATTGCTGAAGGTTTTAAAAACAGGTTAGGTTTATTTGGTGTAATTTTGATTAATTCAATTTGACCTTTAAGTGTAGTAATTTTATTTTGTTTTTAAATAATTAGTAATTACAATATTTTTTTAATATTTAACAAAAAATAAATAATTTTAATATGTATTTTTTATAGTTATAGTGTTTTTCGTACATCATTAAGACCTTGTATCTTGTACTTTTCTGTAGCCTTACAATTAAAATTAATTAGTACTAGTTACCACTTATCACATGCCCGTTTTTATCACAGAAAAATATTTAAAATATTTAAATTGTTTTAAAATCGATGGGGCCTAAAAATTAATTAATCTGTAACAACATTTTTAATTCAATCACATAATGTAAAATAAATTAAACAAGTTTAAAAATAGTAAATGTTTAAAATTTTTGAAAATTTAAAATAGCTGACTTGTAAAATTTGGTGTTTATAGCGGCTTACAAACTTAACATACTGCAACTCTTGGCAACTTTTCTAGTAGTAAATAAACTTCGATTTCCTACCTAAATTTATTTTATATTTCTAAAATTGTTGAAATCAACACACGTTGGTACTGTTAAGACGGTATAGACATCGATATAACAGCGATTGTCAATGTGTGTTTTATAGCGTTTGGTTATTATAATATCAGAACAAAAACGATTTAATACTCGATATGATAACAATAAATCATTATATATATATATTATATATATTATACTATGATAATACATAGGTTCTCTGAATTATAGAGCTTGATGTACAAATGTATTTTTTTTTCTTCCTTCCCAAGTCACGTTCTCAATATCAACGACCCATTGCATTACTATTCTCCTGTCATACATGCATTATGCTTAGCCACCCTCGTAGATAAAAGAGTTGATGCCAATTTAAAATTTCACCAGATAATTATTGATAGCCGATAGGTAGTACATAATATTATTATATGCACCTACTCACCCATATTCTGTGAACGTATACTACGTTTCCGAGTATCCCGACATTAAATCACCACCACCGTTTCTTCACTTATCATCCCTTTCCGTGTCTAAAACTATGGTCGTGATCACCCAATCGATCGGCTAATGTGTCTGTCGAACGATGAGTTCGTAACCTATACATATATACAGTTTATTGCCACCAATACTGTAACGATTGTTATTGGCAGTAATTTTTAAGTCTGTGTATTATTAAAAAACTGAAATGTCAAAATCGTCCAATTTGTTGCGTTTATTATTTATAAATAGTTATGACAGTACGACATGAAAAATATTTGCTTGACAGTCTAATGTGTCGATGTAATGATGTATCACGTGGACACTGCGAAAAATCGTAAATTTCGTTTCTTTGAGGATCCTAACCATTTATCAGTCATTAAAATATTGTATTTTAGTCGTAACGAATGGTGCGTGACTTAAAACGTAGTTATGGCTTATATATAACTTTATAAGTATTATCTGCGACTGTTATATTATATTTACTCTATTTAGTATTTATTATAAAAGTACTTTGGATGTCCCAAAAGAATAGAAACATAACAAAATGTTTATAAATCAAACAATAACTCAAGTGGTGCTATACGTAATAAAAAAAAAAACAGTTTAATAACGTGAAGTTTTGATAGACTAATTACAGTAGAGAATATTTGAATTCATAACCAATATCTTAGCCAAATACAAATCTACAAAATGTCTAAACTATAAGAAAAACAGATGTATTACTCTTCTTTTTTTAATTCACATTTTGCCGCCTAGTTACCTATTAAAATGCCGTGCAGAAATTGAAATCGCCTGTTATCTGTAAGTTATAAAAACAACTATTCGTTTAAAAAAAATAATAAAATATAACAATATTATATACAAATGATTCGAATGTAAAACAAAAAAACTAACCCGATTTGTTTTTCTTGCGAATCCTAATAGTCGGTATAAGTGTATACCTATTGTGTTTATTATTATCGTTGGAGAAAACTAGTTTTGATAAAATAAATAAATTAGAAAAAAAAGATTTTTCGTTCTATAGGATCATATTTGTAGGTTATCATTTGGAAGACAACCCATTTAACCTAGTTACTATGCTGAGTCAAAATTGTCTGCACTTTCATTTGGTTGTAAAGGTTTATTACCTATTATTTGAATGTGAATCGGAATACGACATAAATATATATTATAATAACGTAAAAACAAAGTTTGTTGCAGTTTATAGCCGATAGCACCGATGCAAAACATTTGGCCAGACGGAACAATATTATTAATATCAAATCGAAAAATATCGTGTATATTGTAATATGATGTCTCCATTCTCCCAATATAATGCTATAAATTTAAATTTTACCGACACACCGCTTGCACTGTCTCACTGCGTGGGCGTTCACCTATTTGCCCTGTGACCAGAATACCAGATAAATGATAATAATATACTGTTTGTCATAATTTTGTGACTTGATCTTGGCATAAAATCGTTGGAGTTGAACGCGTTGCACATACCTACTCGAAATTCGCAAAAGCGAACGGTTGTAAATATTATAATCGTCCAATCGCCGTCCTCGGACGTGAATTGAAAAGTTAATATTAAAAATGATTATGTTGTCCTACCAGGCACAACGTATACCAGCCAAACAGTTCTCCCGTATGCTCTAATAGTATATCAACAAAGTATTTTGATATCACTTAATATTAAGTATACTATTTACATAGGTAGTAAATAACAGTCCTAAAATTGAAATATACTTTAATTACATTCTTCATAACAACCACTTGTTCATAACGCATAACGAGTGTAATATGGAATAATCATTATAATATTGTATAATCATACTGCATTCCGATATTTTAGCTAAGTATTATTTGTGCTGTTTATTATAATTATTATTAATCACAATAGTATATTATTATTATTATAACTATTATTGTTTGCCTCCTTGGCCTCTTAAATCACTGAACCCAATCATTGACACTGTTTTATTTTCTTTCGATAACCAATCATAATCTGTAGCAATTATAAATTATTATTATATTTTCTATATTATTTATATTTATGTTCAATTGGTACATACTTATATTTTTATTCTTTCCAACGTGGCGCCGCTGTCATTGAACAATTAAATTCTTTTATCAATTTCAGTCACGAATTTTGTTGTAAGCTTTGCAGAATGTGAACGGTTCTGCTGAATAAACGAAACATTTTTTTTTGAAACTTATGTTTTTGTTTAAGATTTAGTTAAGAATAGTAAATTTTTCTATAGTAAGTTCTCGTTCAGTACTAAAATATTAAAACGATACTATAATTTATTTGGTTGTGTCAAATATTAAGAATTTTAATATACTCGTATTACGTATTTTAATAACTATAATAACTATTATTTATCCAAGTTTACTATAAATATGATGTAATATTTGATATATACTATCTTATTATTATATTGTTGTATTATGTATTAAATAGTTGTTTTGATTTTAAATTGTAATAATTATTGTTCTTTATTGATATATTTAACACTGTCGAGTGTGCCTGCTTTGTAGCTACTTCCCTCAAGCATTCACTACTAATAATATATCTTATTCGCAAATGAGTACTGTAAAAATGTTACAGATTGCATATATTTTAATAAATGTTTAAAACAATATGTATTTAATATTATTAAGAAATAAATTATTTAAAATAATAATGTATAAAAATATAAATTATGTCTTATAATACAACTAAAATTATGTCTCGAGAACTTCTTGCATAGACTCTGGGTAGTCGATATGTTGGGGTGCTCACTAAACACTCTCCCAAGCCTTTTCCCAATACGCCTATGGGCTCATACCTAAATTGTAAAAAAAAAAAAACTATGTATGTATTATGTAAGAAACCTCTGAAAAACAATTCTAATTTTATAGTATTAACAATATAACTAATATAACAATAAAACTATTTTAGAATATTTGGATATTAATATAAATCTGAGTTCATGGTAAAAATTTAAAATATTCTAGAAATTATATCCCTGAACTTCTTTATTCCAATATTTTTTACACACAATAGAAGATCAATAGCATTTGTAATTTTAAATTAATATAAATACATAAATAAACTATCTACTTTCTAGGAATTACAATATGTTAATATTAAAAACATTTTCATGTTAAATTATCCTTGAATTTATAACCACGACCTATCTCAAAAATGGACGTGCAACGCATAAATAAATATGATTGCGTGTATATTATGTCTTAGCTATACTTTTCTTTTGACATTTGTCATACATTTACATAATTTCTAGATACTATTTTTTTAATTCATACTACCCATTAAAAAGATTAATATATTCAATTATGCATGTCCATATACACATAATTGTGGACCATACGTAACACTATGCAGTAAAGCGATACATCGGTGCAAGAAAAATCTATTTGGTAAACAACGTACTTAATAATATTCTTGGCTTGATAGGTGCTGTCTTCTTATTTCCATAAAAATTCAAAATGTATTTATTCATTTGCTTAGCATATCTCATTTAAGTATGTAGTATAATATGCACACGTCATTATATTTACGTGGATGGCAATATGGGTATATGGTATACGAAAACTGTTTGGTGTCGATATTCTATCACGTATTCACGTGTATACTTATAATAGGTACGACGGTTTTAATTTGTTTCACAATACATTTTGACGTGCACATCGCACTTATATTTTGATCAGCCGTGTATTTAAATTCGTAGCTATTTCCTCAGTTCGCTAATCCATTAATGGACGTCCTCGTTACGATAAAAAAAATAATAATAATAAAAACCGACAACAGATTATTACAATAATAATATTTTTATAGGTACCTGATAATTTAAGCGTACCATTCCAAATAAAAGAAGCTTACCGTTATAAATTGACAATTTTTTTTTTAAGAATAAAAACGACCATACTTTTCCTACTAAATCACCTTAAGTATATATGGTATGTAACGTATATTTACGCCAACGTTTTTATATTGTACGCTTTTTGTGAACGCCGAGTGTATAATAGAAACAAGTAATCTTCGTGGTAGCTTTTCAAACGAACTGGCACGTCTCATCGTTATAATGAGCTTAACGGTTATTATTATTTCGATAATTTCAGACCATCACAAGATGCTCACCTACATAATGATACTTCTTGATCCGAGGAGTAGCTACCATTATTTAAGACATCGATTTTTATTTTTTTTTCAAACACGATACGTAGCTTTACATATTATATAGGTATTCCTCCTCTCTCTCCATGTGTACCACACTATTCTAATATCTGAATTAGACCTATCCATTAGGATCGCAGTAACTATCCCAGGGAAACCCTGAAGATGTTCAAAACGAAATGGTGTCGTGACCTTCCAAACGAGAAATCCAAATCAACTCCACAAGATTCCATGAAAGGATAGTTCCTGCACTCAAGCTTCCAGCTGACTATTATTTTGTTTAATCTACCATATTTTGTGCTTATTGTAAATTGTATTAATGATAATTATTTACAGATTATGCAATACATATACATATATTATTCTATTTATTGTGTACAGGTTGAAGGTACCTATAGTAAAGACATATTTCGGGCTATTATATTCTTTTATAGATATTACGACACTCGAACCTCATCGAGACAAACATTGCACCACTTCACATTGCTGTAAGAAAATAGAGATTATTTGAAAACTAATTCCTATACATTTCTCATTACTAACATTTTCTTCTTTTTTTTTATATAACATCCATTTGATCGAAAAATATTTAAAGTTTCTTCTAGAAACACGTAGTTTTTTCATACACATTAAATAAATCTTGGTGAAAGATCCGTGATCGGTTGATTAAATCGTTTGGACTCGACGGTGAAAATACCGCTGCAGTGCGTTGAGAGTTTGAGACCCTAAGTCACCTACTTCACCGTCTACGCTAATATATAATATCACAAAAAGTTACAATATACATTATATAGGTATGTATTATTGATATTGTCTTTATTGCGCTCTTGTGCGTATTATGCAATTGATCGGATGTAATTTATTATATGAAGATACCCACAAAAAATCACGACTAAAATAATTGATAGTGCCCGAGATCGCATAGATTTTGTATGAATATTAATTTTAAATCATAATTCTAAAATGTTTATAAAACGTATTACCATCAACTTTAAATTAATCACCTCCGTCAAGGTAACTGTTCTTAACGTTATTATATTATACTGTTATACAAAGTGTAACAGTGCAGGTACAAATATTTTTTCCGTTATGATTTTGTTCGCTATTATGCTTGTATTATGTAAAATTGTAGTATATAAATATTTTTCTACAACAATGAATTTATAAAGACGTATGAATGAATAATTATTATAACTTTAATAATTGGGAACTTAAGTTGAATTAATCAAATACTTTAAAAGTACCCGTTTTATAAATACCTATAGGTGGGTATATATATTTTTTATTTACTAATGAAAATGAGTGAACATTTTTTGGGTCAAAAAAAAGTCAACTAGGTATTGTAATAAATTAGTGTACTAACGTATTATTTTAGAAATGAGGCTTACAATAATTGAATACTGCGAGATATTTTATAAAATGTATACACTCATTGAAATAACATTTTTATGGAAAATTATTATTGATTTGTCAGTTGTATATTCACAATAATATAAAACTGATATAATATTATTATGATTCGTACGCATAGTGCATGTACATTAAACAAATAAAATATGAATAAATACCTGTACAAAGTACTGTGCAAAATTTTTATACATTATTTTTTTTTTTTTAAGCATATATGCAACTATTCATGATTTTTCCTTTTCTCGCTAAAAGGTTAGTAGGTAGTGCACAAACGTGAGATGAATTCTTCCCATCCAATACATTATTTGTATTTTACAAGTATTTTTCTTTTGAAGGTCAGAAAACGTGTCTAACATGTACCTCATGTTTTTCCATATTAATTACTCGCCGAGTACATACATCGTTCGATGGTTTACTATAATGTACTTACATATAGTTTCACAATTTGTTTATAGTCAGTATGAATACACGCTTCGTCTGATCCAGATACTGATTTGAAATGTTTATTCAACTGTCTTCAATGGTTTTAACGTAACAGATAGCAGTGTTTGTTTTGCAAACGATTTGAAAATATATAACAATACTATTATATTAACTACCTTTACAGCGTTCCTATATGATGTATTATGTAAGTATATTATTTATTAGTTAATTACCATTTTGGAAACAAAGTGTTATAGCATCAGTGTATTACACCTAGGGTTTTAAAATGTCATGAAACTTATTTTCTCGAAGTTGAAATAAATAAAAATATATTATTATATCTAAAAGCTTATGATCATAAAATTACAGCAAGAAAACATTTTATATAAAACATTAATAAAGTCATTAAAGATATTCATTACAAACTCATTAAAGAGAGCGAGTGAAATAAGTAAGCAGTTTTTTGAGAAAATCTACATTGTAAAAGTAAAAAAAACGACAAAGGAACCATGTACATGTACAATATTAAAACACGTGTGGTTTACCGAAAATCATGTCGGTTTTCGCATTTTGGGTCAAACATTACCAATACTTACATAGGTAAATGCAGTTGTCGATATTCGATTTGATGATATTTTATTTGGAACCGATGACCACAACCACAAGTGACCACGACGATGACGACAATTCAATACGTATTTGCAAATAAAAAAGCATCTCCGACTACCGTCTTGAAAACCGCAGCAATATATACATATTACATATATATAATAACGATTATATGGAAGAAAACCGGTTGCACTCGCGTAATACACATCTTTTGTCCAACGCTTACCACATACCACGCGTATACCACGTGTATTATTATATTATTTACCAATTTGCCGTACCGCTGCCGCGTACCTAAGTATTACTCGCTCGTATTATTATACGAACCCGCAGAAGTATGTACCAGCCATTACCTATAGGCTATAGGTAGTGTTATCTATGCCGACGGAACTCTGTTGCCGCGAGAGAACGACTCGGTTGCAGTATTATATTATATATTTTTATAAAACCGTATTTTTCCACGGGAGCAACGGTCGCGCGAAGAACGTTGTTATATAATATTATACTGCTGTAGACAAAGCTAATAAACTATATTGTTCTGTTCGGTTTTCAAGAGAAAAAACAAACATTTTCAGTAAGAACAAACTTTCCCGAGGCACACTCCGCGTTTAAAGCCGTTATGAATTTATGACGATATATTTGTAACTGTGTGATATCTGTTTACAAGCCCTCCGTGCAAATTATACCCATTACGATATTCGTAAAATATTGTAACATTCGTGCGAAAAAAAATCAGTACTTACGACGAGAACCGGCCGTGGTATAAGACAGTTTTGTCGCGTAGTCATTGTATTAAAATATTATTACATATTGTTGAAACGCATTTGTCTCGAGAAAATGGGAAACGACGTGGTTTCTAGTAGGAAATAATAACATAATATGTATAACTACTATAGGTAATACGATTTTTTTTGTTTTATCGTATTTTGTATTGTTTTGTTTTAAAAAAAAAAACATTTTCGCGATGGAAATATAGTCTATTATATAATATACATTATAACCTGTATTCATATCGTCATATTCAATAAAGGCACTGCACCTATTTAGTGAAGACGATTCTATTCACACCAGAAGTGTTGTTCGAAAACTGCAAACAACAGCGAATACCATAATATAATGATATTGATTAATGTACACGATATTGTAACGAATATCGAATATAATAGTATAAAAAGTTTTTGTAGGTTCGCATACAAAATTAAAGCATACTCTCAAAATACACTCATGGAATGATCAGTCGATTGCAGTACCTTTACTACTGCTCCATAAGCGTATACATAGTTCATTTGACATGTTTTTTTTCCAAAATGATCTTGTTTATTTTTTATACCAGTGTATATCGTGTCATGTATACTTAGGTAAGATATATTGGCATCATAATGTTTAATTTCAAGTTTGTACAATGTTATATTAAATATGAGTATATGCCTAATAACATTTTTGATTCATTGTTTATTTTATATTTGTATTTTACGTTACACAACCAATTTAATATTGCATTCTATCAATCATCACGAGTAACATTTTTTTTTTGTCTTACACTGAACTTTAATAATTTCTATTTTCGCTACTTGTTATAACAATTCATCCGTCGTATTAAAGTTTATAGTCATCTACAGTGTTTTCCGAAGGCACAAAAATCTATATGGGTGTAAATATTTTAGATGATTGTCAATAACTTCTAAATAATAAATTGAATTATGATTACTTAAATTTTTTAGGGTTATCGCTAAACAGTTCTAATTGCAAAGTAAGTTAATCTCAATGATTAACATTGAATTGAAGTCAATTCTCAATTCGATATTGTGGTCATTTGATGAAATCAACGCTTCTCTTATATATTTTTAATTTTGATACATTTTTGAGTACCCTATTTTTCCTGTTATCATCCTAACATATAATATCATAGTAGATTTGACACAATTTTAAGGTAGTTCAGAATAAGGACCGTACTGGAAACAACTAGAGTATTATAAAACTTTAGAATTAGACAACGTATTTTAATTATTTAAAAACCATAACCGATTCTTGATAGGTAGTACAAAAACCATTTTTCAATATTGACAAAACTTTAATTCTTTAATTCTTTGATTTGTTATTATATTATTATTTTTTACAGTCACTAGTGACACTTAAATTTTATCATATCTTATCAATGATTCTCACTTATAAAATCCGTATCAAAAAGAAAAATAATAGTAAATATCCTATTTTAATACCTACTACTGCGATAAATGATGATATTAGTACCTCACTACCTCTAATCCGGTAACAGAAGATATTGAGTGGATATTATATCAATACAATTACTAATTAGCTTATTATTAATTATTATATATGCATATCATTGTCATTACTTACCTACTTACTATAAAGAAAATTAAACCATTTAGAACAACAATAATATTATATTACATATTATAATATACGCTCGTGTTCCACGGATATGTATTGTTTTACCTTTTTATCAGCAAGTTTTTAACTGCCCCCACCCCCACGCAAAATGATATAATTATTATTAAGTACTGAATTATTCACACGGCAATACATATACGTATATATATATATATTATATACGAGTACACAACACACGCCATAATATTATACACGTCGTCACGTAATAACAGCTGACGCGTGTCTGCAGTAGTCTCTTTGTCGAACGAAGACAAAAAAAAAAAATACACAGCTCGATGTACTTTCTGCGATCACGCGACTAAGCAATTTTGTCCACGTCGTCATAATAGTAAAATATTATATTATCATAATAAATAATAATGTGCAGTTGTGTGCAGTCTTATTTCATTTTATAGGAAACGTCTGAGCGCACGTACTGTTATAATATAACAGTATACAATAAAGTTACGAGAGTGCGCTTTGGAGGGTGTTTCCGCGGAAGAGACGCAAAGCGTAGCCATATAGGTAGGTACCTATTATGTGTACGGTCGAATAAAATTAGCGAAAAAAAAATAACATTAATAATGATAATAGAAAACGGCGATGAAATTGCGACGAGTGTCACGACTAGAAAAATAAAATGCACGTTAATCGCGCACGCGAACCCATATATATTATTATATTATAATGTTCATGCGACGCGGCAACACGGAAGTTAATAATAATATTATTATATCGTCGTCCACACCGTTTGCACACACACGATGTTCGGACAAATCGTGGAAAACGCGCAGCTGTATAGTCCACCCACCTGGATTGGAGCTGAAGCTTACCGCCCGCCGCCGTCGCTGCATGATGATCGTGAACACGTCGGGCTGATAATATTTCGTCCGTCGCCAATGATAACTGTAAATTGGAAGTAAAGAAAAATAATAAAAACCTTTATAACCTGCACCGACGGACGGTATTTTGAAACGCGTGCCGAGTCCGTTTCTCGCTGCCGTGACCATACTCGCATTATTATAGTATTTATATAACACAATATTATATTTTATAATAACGCCATCACACGAAGATAATAGGTAGGTACATATTATATTATTATTATTATTATTATTATTATTTACAAATCGCCTATTACGCGCCGTGCACTACGCGCATATGTGACTTAAACGCGACGACCGCAAACTGTAAACGGTCCTACGTGCGTAAATTATTATACGCAAACGGGGCACCTATACAATATTAAAATATTGTATTATAATGGTATTGTGTGCACGTACATTATAATAAATAAGATAGTAATAATTTATATTCGTTCGTTTTCTATTCACTTATTCCTTGCTCCTCAGGTATACCTATACTCTCATTATATGTTTCGATATCACCCCCACATGCACGTCTTTGGTGCAGTCATAAATCATAATAATATTCTGTGAACTTGCGTAACAATTTATTCTACATCATATATTATTATTATTATAGCTACAGACTTCTAAAATAAACATTATGAAGATTTATATGAAATGTCTTCAATTTTCTGAACATTCTTCAAATGTGGTGGTGTATTAAAAAATGCGATAGAAAGGTTTTTCTAAATAGCACATGTAACAATAAAATTACCAATTTAGCACTAGATAAAATTAAAAAATGATAAGTACTATTTAAAAAAAAAACAGAAGTTGAATAATGTTGAGCTTGGAGAGAATAATTTTAATTGTAATCGTCACAGTCCCATTGATCGTGATACAGAAATACCACTGCTCGACCGTACCTTTAACTTGTTTTAATTTTTTATTATTTTAATTTGTTGATGTTACATACAATGCTCAATATTGGCAGTATGTACCTACAGGTTACAACAACAAAAATAGTTTTTCTTATACCTTTTAATAAGGAGCTGTACATTATTATAGTTGTTTGCAACATACAATTTTTGCATATAAGACTCCATCTCTGGAGAGTACATGGGTATCTATAGGTTGCAGTTCATTATTTATGAGCAATAGCCGTTTTGAGCGTATATCGGACATTTTTTGAAATGTTGCATATCGAGATACTCGTGTTATTAGCTGAACAAAATCAGTTCTCAGTAAAAGCTCTCTGTAATCGACCCTGTTGATTAGACTTAGATGGTTATAGTTTTCGTTCGGACAATAAAACGTATCATCTGTATCGAGCTCGAAGATCGTATTAACTTAAGAGTTACAAAAGGGCATAGCTTAAATAACCCACAACATCGCGAAGTCTGACTGCCGACGATGACTGTTCTTATAATAATATACCTAGCCTAGGTATAATACTGGATAACAAGCATCGGGCGTGCCAAATAATCGTCTCGGCATCATGTATATAATTATAGTGCTATCAGCTAGTATTGTTGTCGACGTAAGTAAACGGCGACAATTATATAGGTCCACTTGTCCAAGGACGGTACACAGGAGGCACATATACGTACATGAATATTATATAGGTATAGGTAATACACACAGCCGGTATATATTATACCGCAGGTTGAATATGGCGATCTGGTCGAGTTGGTGATTTCTACGGCTGCCGAAACGTAATAATGTCATCGATCGATGGATACGACACTCGTGAAGTCATGACAGCTATATTATATATTATATTGTATGATATAATAAATAATTATAATGATATTACATCGCTGCCTAAGTAGGTATATGACGTATGGAAATAACTTTTATTCCCACTTTATGATTATGACATTATGTGAACACAATCGTATTGTAAGCCGTATAGGTAAGTATACACACTCAGTACAAAATAAACCGTCGTATTTCATTCGTATACTTAAGTTACAACTATTATGTCTTATAAATATACAGGACAAATTATTTAAAATATTCTGCTTTCGGAGAATAAATAATTAACATCTAAACATTAAAATTTAACATATTTTCTTGGAAACACTGACGTTTTATTAAACAGGTTAAGTGAGGTTAGGCTTAAGAAGAGTGTTTGGGTTAGGACGTCAGGTAACGAGGAGACACGACTATATGACGAGCATGAAGACTGGCAGCAGGCTGTAGAATCGGCAAATATACATCACGCACGTTTACTATAATATGTTCAAATTCACGTTTTCATATTAAATGTGTATATGATCAAATGTTTAGTCGATAGATAAAAATAAAATAGCATAGAATCTATAGTACACACCAGCAGTTCTCAAACTGTGTTCCGCGGAGCCCTGGGGCTCCGTGAGAGTAATCTAGGGGCTCCGTGGCTCCCATATATCATCTGTATTAATAAAATTCAAATTATTAAATTATTATTATATTTCTTACTTACATTTTTAATTTTTATACTTGTATTCAATATTATTTGGACTGTACCAATATGTATTATTTTAAAGTTTAAAACTGTAAACTATTTATAAATCCACATATTTGTTTGTAACCAACATCATTTTCTATGAATTATTGTTGTCTCAAACTCTCAAATAGACATTTCTGAATTTTGGGGGCTCCGAAATTTTTTTTTAGGAACATGAGGGCTCCGCGAACAAAAAAGTATGAGAACCGCTGGCATACACTATACAGCCAGACACTAAAGTCAGTCTCGAGAGTATCGGTTCAATTTTATGCAATTAAATATTTAAATCTTATCGTGTGGAATTAGCTGATGCTTATGTCGTTTCAGTGCAATGAAATTTAGTGATATACAATATAGATTATTTTGCATTTGTAGAGCGAATTCAAATTTATTGCAAGTTCACGGATGGCGTCGGTGCAGGCTGTGGCATTGGACTGCATAATATTATTATTATTATTACAGTTTGATTAGACATTGTACTGTGACCCGGTCCGAGGCGCTTGCGAAACTATATTGTATACCGTCTACACGTAGGGTATTATAACATATTATATTATACTCTCAAAAATATTATGTTCGCTAATAATATTGATTCGATCGAGAAATTAGAACCGCCCGCACATACAGTTGACCATGGCAATGAATGATGAAATCGCAAACTATTTTTTAGATTGTCTATTCACAAAGATCATAGACACAATGTCACGAAAGTACATATTATTATTTGCGTTAAGGTACGTATTGTCCATATAAAGGTCATTTTAATGAAAATCTTTGGTTTGTTTGAAAAAACATTATCTCTGTCAGTAACTGGTAAGTATAAAATAACTTATAATTACTCGTTTTAACGAAATTCAAAAAACCCGCATACGAATAATTATACGAAGTTTTTTACGACCGAAACGCTGCAGTTATAACTTCCTGTTGGCTGCTAGCATAATACAAACGCATATGTCATCACACCACACAAACAAAATTATATACGTGTGTGAATCCAAAACGACATCACTCTGTATACTATGCGTGGACAATAAACTTGCTACGTTCGTAAAAATGATCAAAATAATCATATTCGTGTGACCCATAAAAAAAATAACGAGATATACAAGCATAATATGCAATAATATGCATTTCGTTTCAAAAAATACAAAACAGCGGAAAATACGCGTAAATAAAATATCTCGTTAAAAGTCCAAAGATAACCATGTGGTTTATTAGGTGTACGTGTTTATATAATCGTGACTATTATATTAAAAAGTTCAAAGATATTTCAAAACTAGTAAAAAAAAACTATAAAATAAAGTTACGTAAATTTAAAATATTATTTTTTTTGAGTATATGTTTGAAATAATATTTTCGATAATCTAAGTATGATGCGCGTTAATATTTTTTCGCACGTCCTAATCATCATCATAAACAAATTACTAAAGTACAGTTGCGCACAACTTTATATATTAGGTATATTTTTTAAACACATTTTAATCGTTGGCGCATTAATTCTATTGTAATAATTTATAAGACTATATAAGTGTATACGAGGTATATGACTATATAGTTTATTTTCTAAAACGGAATATTATGAAACAAAAATGATTGCTACGAGCGTATCAACTTTTACTATAATAGTGTTTTATATTTATGGTATTATACAGTTGTATTCTTGTATAGTATAATAATATGTAGAACATATAATAATACATGCGTCATCTTCAGAACGTTACACTGCAATTTGTCCCCGAATAAGTGTCACGAATACATATTGGAGGTCGACTGGTTGTCAAATTCTAATATATTACAAGATTATAGGCCATTATTGATATATATAGGTGACCGACAAATTATAATAATATACAGAACAATATCGATATTACAACAAGTGATTGACGTTTGAAGTGCTCCGGCACCTTTAACACCTAATAATTTACTCTCATAACTCATTCCTTGAACCGTTACGGAGTGACATAATCGATTTGAAAATTGTTTTTTTTTAATCCAGCAGATACTAGTATAGGTACTTCGAAAAAATTACCATCAGAGCCGCGTGAACGTGTTATACCGGAACTAAAAGTAAACAATAACTTACTATAATAATATACATAGATAACGGTATTGTTTTTTTAGCGGTAGAATTTTGTGTTTTAAAACCATGATAATATAATAGTATTAAATACCTATATGCACAGGATATCATATGTTGTAATTACTATAATATAACACGGTTTGATTATAATACCTAGTTTAATAGTTTTCAACCAGCGCGCTGCAGTGTATGTGTATGTAAATCAGAATACGCGTGGGGAAAACGATGAAGATGGAAAAAATCATTACCGGAAGATAATAAAACCTTATAGAGGTATGCGCGCACAATAAGCTACATATTTATTATTATTATTATTATTATTATTATATTGCATACGCAGTGTTTATATTAGAACGAATAGGAGCTGCGGCTTTCTCTATGTACAATATAATGGAGTGATATATGTATACATATCGTGGTACCTACCCGCAGCTCGTATAATATAATATTTTCGACGAGTGCACATTTCGGGTGGTATATAATAATATTGTAATGATAATATATTAAATCCCCGACCGCCGAGCGATGGCCGACGGTGAGTCGTCGTGTTTTACATTTCCTAGTCCTATGCGGCTCCTATCGCGTCGGATTTTCCATCGTGATGCGTGATCTGAATGAGTTCGGGTTACGTGAACTATTTTAAAAATATCGCTCGAGAAAAATTCCGATGACGGCCTCTCACCCGAACTCTTTATATCCACATAATATAATATCATTTATATTATGTCGTTACGTGCACTGTGCAGAGATATTATTTCATAAATAAATCATTGACGGCCCCTTCAAATAGTTTTTCACAACACGCACGGACTTACATATCACACTATTATAATATATTGTACAATATATAGGTAAGCTCGATTCTTTCGGGTTGGAAAAGTCGAATCGTATGACCCGTATAAGGCGAGTATCGTGTTATAAACATAACATAATATTATGTTTATATTGTGCAGTATTTTTGTAAATGCAGGTCACGTTAGTGGTGTTGCTTAGTTTAAGTTACTTCGTAATATCGTATACTATATAGATATACCTATGTCACACTCAGTTTTCGATTTTAGAACGTTCCATGATCTGTAATGTATAAGTATTAGGATACGCGTTCGATATCAACACATATTATTATGATCACAATATTATTATATATTTTATACATTGTCTGTAAAGGCTGGACAAACTTTTTTTATACAAAAATATACAGGCCACCATAATATCCTATTATTTTCATATTTTAATTTCAAAAGTTTATCGTTAGTCGTTACATCTATTTATCACACAAAATAGGTACTGCAGACTGCAGTTGCCTTGAAGCTCGTGTGCGCACATTTAACAATTTTTACTTGAAAATATTTTTCAATTTTAACCTACCTAAGATAAATTACTTATTGGTCAAAGATAGCAGTACAAATTATCGAATATTCGATGGCAATAATATCTTATAATAAAAATAACAGTTTGTGAAGATTATATCATTTTGGATTTTATTAAATACAGTTTCACAGTAAACAACACATTTTTGCAAATGAGTTTACTTTTTAGGGTTTTTCGTCACAGGTATAGCTAAAATGTATGTGGATAATCAAGTTATGTTTTTTTGTACAAACGAATTGTAAAAAAGGTAAATGTGAACAAACAAGTCACAGCATTGTAGTTGTATTATTTTTACCGTCCTTCCATAGATAATACGGTGTACGGTAAATGGTTCTGCTTGCAGTGTTTTCGTATAAAATACCTAGCAGGTACTCTACCTACTCTCTACTTAGTACCAATTAAGTCACTTACCTATAAAATATTATTATATGATCACCTAGGTCCTAGAATTATTATTGGATGCACATTTCGACTATGAGGAATATTTTTATGCAAGACTTTTTTATGTTGACAATAGATTTAGGTCTTAAAAAATGAAATCCAGTTCGAATAAAATAAATAGCTACTGGGATGTTATATATATATATAAATGGAAATCGGCTATAATCCGAGTCTGCAATTGCCGGCTCTTGCAGACTTTTAAATTATTTATGATCCATTGGAATGAAAATCATAAAAATAACGCTCGAGCTGAATATCATATGACTAGATTTACTACTTTTAAAGACATTTAAATTATTTTGACGATTTATACATTTATTATAATAAATGATAAACCTCGTCGCGTCGCATAATATAATATAAATTATAATATTGTATATGTATACTGTATCAGCCATGCAATAAGTACTCCTACAGCGGGTTTGTTCCTTCAATCTTTCTCGACAATTTCTACAAATTAAAAACGCATACAAGAAATTCAACGACTTTATTATATACCTATTTAACACATGTATATTACTTGAGAGGTGTAAGATTTAATTCGCTTAATCCGTTGACAAGGATAGTTCGAACCAGCGATGCATGATCGGACATAATAAAGGTTCATGTCCCAGACTCCCGAGAAATTTTAATGTCACATTTTCAACATTTTTCCATACGCTTAATAAATTAACATATTTAGTTCATGAGTATTGAGTAGATATATGTTAGAGTACTTCTATTTTTTCAAAAGTTATAATATAAGCTCTATATTATATTAATAATATTATTATTACATTCTGGAATTAGATAGTTGTAGCGATTGAATTACTTTGCAAAATAAAATAAACAAATCACAACAATGCACGACACTTCCGTGATTATTATGCAAAGAATATAAAATCTATAATTCTATTATATTATAAATTAAAGTAGGTAAAATAATATTTAATACAGCTATAACTCCGCATTACATTGAATAATTTAACTATCCTAGGTATGTATATTGTATATATGTAACAAAATAATATATCTACTCAATGAAATATATTTATCTAATCAATATATGCATATACGAGTATGCATATAGTTCATTTGACTTTTAAATAATAATTAAGTCCAAAGAAAATAATTTTAGTTTAAATATTATATTTTTTATAGATTAAGTATTTACTTACATACATGAGTGGACTATTAATAATAAAGCTTTGAATATTTCAATATTTTATACCAGGATGGTAATAATTATATATACCGAGTATAATATAATAATATATGCGTACACCAATATTGGGCTCTATGTGTATAAACACTTTATTAAATACGTAGATAATACGTTTAACGAAAAGAGATGTAGATAGAAACGTAGAAGGCAATATTGGAGGATGAAGACCAAGGAAGGAATATGTACGAAACAAATCATGATGGACAAGGGGAGTTATATAGCTATAAAGAGTTAAAGGAATTAAGTTATATATCTATAAAAGATAAGCATGGATAACTGCAGCAAACCAATCAAACGATTGAAGACGTGAAGAAGAAGATAATACGTAATTCTTTGAATTTTTATATTCCAATAGCTAATATTCTTATGTAGTCAGCACTTGCCCAATTTTATTTAAATTTATGAAGATTCCTGGTTGTATTGCTGACTCTAAGACTTTAACGACCGCTGCGCTGTACATTTATGTCACCGCCGCTGCGAGTGCAATAGTTGGTATATACGAGTATATGTACGTTGTTTAGTTGTTATAATCTAGAACACAAAGATCAATAAAACTAGGTTCACGCTGTTTCTAAGCCGTATATAAATTACTAGTTTATATTTAAGCCTGCGAGAATAACATTATGTGTATAATGGTGTAACTGCGAGAAAAGAATTTCAATAAAATATAATATCAGCTGCAGTATAATAATATTATAATAAATGTGGATGCGTCACCGGTAAATGATAATGCGCAGCGCGCGTATTGTATTTATTATTATGACGGTTCTCCTGCAAGTGTATTATACAACAACAATATATTGTTATAATATGTAACATGTTAAAACATATACTCTAGTCTTGACAATATAATTGGACGCTTTAATAATAATGTAATATATAGTTGGAAACAATGTTATTATAATTATACGGTTTTAGTATCGAAACGTTTTCGTCCAGAGTATTTTATAATCGCGCCAATTTTACTTACACTATGTTTATAAATTTATAATATGCCTATGCATTACTATTTAATATTTACCACTGTCTGCCGCTGACCGATGCAAATCGTTTTCGTACCGATGGATGATGTATGTACAATTATAGTGCAGTATATAATAATATTATAAACCTATATCGTTATTATAATATAACAGCCCGTGCAGATTGCTTCCTCGAACAAAATATATCGGTCGCACGGAATCGGTGCTGCTGCACGTGGCCATTAACGTTTCCATTAGAGCGAGAGTTAAAACGTTAACCATATATTTTAATGATAATATATACGTACTATATAATATATACTCGTCTTCGATGATAATTCGTTATATTCTATGTATTCTAGTGAACCTGTACATACGGGTATACAGACGTACAGTACTATACAATGTACATAATGTAGCATACACTACTTAGAAAACACACAATAATACATAGCCATATATACGCGTATATGCGAGAAATATTTATCCATATGATTTATTCGGTAGGCACATTTACAATATGCATTTTCTAAAACCTACTTAATACAACAGACGTCGGCCCGTTGTCGGTGACGATAATCCATGTGGGTCGTGCGTGGCAAGTTCGTCGTCGTTGTTGTTGTCGTCGTCGTCGTCGTCGTCGTCGTCGAGATAATGGCACCGTAAAATATATAATATATAATAATGTGGAAAATCATCGCACGAAGCGGATGTGTTGTTGCTCTTCACCCGATGACACTTAAAAGTTTTTTTTTTCAATATTTTACCGTGGTATATGGACCGTAATCGGCACGTACCCCGCTTCCGCCGTGATGTTACCGTCGCGATGACGACGACGTGTTTCGCTATATTTACTATTTATAATCGACCGTTATTATTAATATCATTGTATGATTAATGGTAAAATCCTTGTAGGCCATTCAATAATGATAATGAATCACGTATTGTACGCATAGCGTGTTTGTATATTTTATGGCAGTCACCCAAACGAGACTAACATGATTCACCCGGTCGCGGTGCAGTGTGTGCGGGTGATTTTAAGAAGGTCGCCAAATAATTGGATGGTTGTTATTATTATGATTATTGATGGGAATATCAACCGAGAAAGTTACGTTATGACGTGTACCTATGGATAGTTCTGGCTACATTGCAAGTTGCAACAGACTCGATCGGACCAGAAACCTTCTTCGCCTCGCAGCACAGATCTACAATACTGATACGATCATCAGACGATTTCCCTTTATGAACCTACGTGACTATTTGGTAACAAAAGGAGCTCAAAATCTTCCCATTTCTGGATTTTATTTCCTAGATAGGTAGGTGTATGTATATAGTCTGAGGAGTGAGGACTAATGATGGCTAACAATTGACGATTGAAATACATATTTTGATTCTTTAATAGTCTAAAAGTATAGAGCCTAGATGATGATCATAATAAAGTTAAAAATAACAGACAAAGAGTCGAGTTATTCAGATCTTGTGCGTTTAGTACATGATATAATAATATTATACAGCAAGTGTATAATGATTAATGAGTAATACGACATATAATCACTTTTGTAATCACCTATTTAGGAAAATTTAATTACCATTAAAAACAAAATATATATATATATATTGCTTGAATGCTTAATTGTGTTTAATGTCGTTTTTAAATGTTTAAAATTATACGATATATATTTATTAGATATTATACTATGATACATTATTTAAGCTAATGTTTTATTATTTATTTTTAATCTTCCTCGCCTTGAAAACTTCCTAGACTGAATTTTTTTTGCTTCTTAATATTATTCGAGATACGGAAGTCACACCATTATGGCAATGCATACGATTTCCATTCGCACATACGTAATCATAATTCATAATAGTGTAGGTAATACTAAATAGATCCGTTCCGATTACACGCGCCAGGGTATTAGAGTTTCGTCAGCGATGAGCCTACATTTCTCTACCACATTTTGGTTGCTAAACAATAGCGATCAATAGATATACCTATACGATAATTGATAAACATCAAAGTTTTACGAAGACATAACATACCTATATAAAATAAACATAGGTTAAACTTTCATCATATGATACTATGTTCAGTATTCATACAGTATACTATGTATCTTATCGGTGCTTTTGAGTGCACTACCTATATATGCAGTGTCCGTTTCTATATTTTGTAAATTAAAAGCTTAAAATGTCTCAAGGTCTAATACACTCTAATGGTGCTTAAGTCGTACACGTAGTTAGGTAGTACCTCCCCATAATAAGTATAAAATGGTAGAACATATATAATACTGTATTTAGTCAGTTCGATCGTTCGACTATTAATCATTGCTTTATCGTCACAAGAGAATAAAAAAACTGAAAGATGAATTTAAAATATCGTATCACGAGCGTGTCTTAAAAATTATTCGGTCAGTCATATTAGACATTCCTTATCAATATAGAATAATCAATACTTTTGGTTTTAATAAAACCCAACTCCCAAGTGTTTCGATTGATCATTGAATAATCTTTACCGAGGAAGTCATTAAACAAATAGCTAAAAAAAAAAGTAAACAAACTGAAAAATAAATTTGTTTTTATATAGGTAGGCCAAATATTATAATTGGGTTTTGTTTAATACGTTACAAGTAATCAATTTAATATGCAGCTTGTCACTTATGTAATATAATATAATATATTACACGATACATGATGACTAATAAATAATAACATAATATTTATCGATGTTATTTTCTTGCACCAAATTCAGTGGTGAGGTCATTAAAAAAATTACTCGTGTTATTTATTATACACACATTAGTTGGAGCTGCAGTGTTTCGTAATATTATTACTTAGCATTGGTATTTAGTACTTAGTAGTGTTATGTGATTATAGTATTATACCATCGGGAGCAATGTTTTTCTTCAATGTTTATAGTAAAATGTCATGACGTTGTTTATTTGTTTGTTTGTAGGTTGGCAACTTTAGGATTTAATTATAAAAATGCATCCAGAAACCAAGGTGAAATCAAGTGATCTTTATAATTATACATTATATACCTGATATTATGTTTTTTTTTTCTCAAAAAAACTCGACTTGACGTTCATAAATTAAAAAAAATACCCAATTTAGTATTATTCTTTATTTATAAACAATATTGACCCCACTCATTCACTTCGTTTTGTGTTACGAAAACCATTTGGAAATGTTATTCCAGTGCTCTAGCCGCCTGGGGGGCGATAATGATAAATGTCTATTAATTACTTAAAAATATAATGTTTGAAATACTATAATATATCACGGACTGCGTGGTAAACAATAGAACGATTTTTATTTTTGGTAAGCCCAACACCGTTGTTTGACTCGCATAATATAGGTACGAAATAATGGTAATAACAAAACAATATAACTCTATGCCCGCATATACATAATATTAAATATCTACTAAAACAATGTACAGTTATATTCGCATTCGTCTTTACCATACGCACACGCATGCACGCACATTGAATAATCGTTTCCGTTTCGATCGGTTACCATAATATAATGTATATATGTATTATGTACTTATAATTACGATATGTATGCATATATTACTTGTATATAAGTTTACTGATGTATACACTATACACTAGACCGGAACCCTGATGTACGGTGCGTTGTTGTTTTGGGTGTTTTGTTTCGTAAAATCTATTTAATGTCCATTAGCCGTTCTCCGCTGTTGACCTGAAACGGTCGAAACCGGTAAAAAACTGAAAACAAAAAAAAACCCATCAACGTTTATGGTTTCATAACGCGAAAGTGTATAAATCCCCACATGCGAAGCTCGTGCATGTGGGGACGTATACTCTTTTATCCCTAATGTCATCAAAATATTATTAGCATACAAATTAACCGAACGAGCTAATGCATCGGGAACGAGTATTAAATATTATACCGTATAGTGACATATACACATAACATAACCGATAGAACAAACGTGTATAATATAATGTACGAGTGTACGACTTCAATCAATAGTAATTATTTCCGAATTGGCACCGCCGAGGGGTGGTGTAAGGTTCAATCCTAGCTTATTTATAGCTTATAATTATAATATTGTCGTATTTAACGAACGTCCTCGCCTCAGACTGACTTATTCGATGTAATTTTTAATTCGTTACGATGGATTTATACTGAATTACATACTGAAACAAGTTTGCAGAATTTGATTTGCTACGTCGTAAATGTATTTTTACTTCAAAAGGAGGATTATATAGGAATATATTTTACAAGCATACTCATTATTATATAAGAATTATAATATAATTAAATATATTATAATATTTAAATGTAGGTAACTACAACGTATTATATCACGACTGTTATTTAAGAAATAAAATGATTTACGCTACTTATACTAACGGGTATATGATATAAGCTGTTCTAAAACCATGCATATAGTTACACGAAAAATTCTTATAAAAAAAAATTGGATACAACTAAAGAATTTATACACATGACTAGATTCTATATGTACTTAATCCATTGTAATACCAAAACAGCTTATAAGTAACTAAGGTGGAAAATATACCATTTTATCATGGAGAATTTCTTTTCTCCGTCGTGGTAGTTGTCTGTATATAATTGAATACGCAAATCGTAACTTGTAAAAAACAATAAAGTAACTATTAAGCATACAGTTGTCGGGACGCTTTTTTTGTTTAAAAAATATTAATATTATGTAGTTTACTTAGGTGACATTTCCACTCGATTTGAATTTCTTCCAAATCAGTGATAACATGTAAAATTAAAAATACATATATTATAATGAATGCGTATATATATTATATATTGCGTATTATAAGTTAAATTGTAAATAATAAGTAGATGTTCGCCAAAGCAATATTTTTCCGCGATGGATTATAATTCTTCAAGCAAACTCGTAATATAATTTTCATAAAAGCATAAGTTTTCGAACGTAGTAGGTTTGATTGTTCTTCTTAGAAGGAGATATCATGTATCCTAATAAGGTACATTTCCCAGTTTAAAAAATATGCATTTTAATTGGTTTGATTATTGAATAAAAACTATCGTTATATATCAAAGAGCAGCAATGCGAAATTTCAATCAAGAAGTATATTATTAACATCAAATTATAGTTACCTGTATTGTGTTTACAAAACATACCTACAGCAGGTATGAAACAATTTTATCAAGTATTTTAAATAACTTTTTAATTAATAACAAATTATATTTTACATCTTAAATAATAGAATCGTCATAATGTATTGAATTAAACAAGTATAAACACTTATTTTTCTCCATCTATTTTATTCTTTAAATTTGTGGGCATAATGTCGAAATGTCAAATAAATAATGTATTCATGAATCATAGACAAATATGTGGATCGTGAGTGGTTTAGGGGTAGGTTGATATCATATTACATATGTCTCATACATCGTATCTACATTCTAAGACCATTGACGATGTATTAATTACTACTAAAATACTTAATATTTTTTAAATATCCCATTTATTTGATTCCGATTTCAAAAGACTATCCCTGAATTTTATTACTAAAACAATTCGGCTCAGCGAGCAGTACACTAACTGAAAAAACTGGGGCCTGGTCCGAGTGTCCATGTGTAGGTAGGTGTATAATGTATATAGAGAGCATAATTAGTTACATTATAGGCAGCCATAGTGAATTAAAATAACAATAACAAAGTATAAATAAAATATATAATCATAGCCAGTAAACCAGCGAGCTCTTAAAAAATCATATTATTGTGGACATGGATCGGGTATATCGAAATCATTGATTTTCCGCGGAAACGTTGGTCCGGACTTCTGGAACTCGTAAAAATTACACACGCACACACACACACACACACACACACACACACACACACTGGCCATTATGTTAATAATAATAGACGCGTATAATTTGCGTATTAGCGTCGCGGCGAGCGAACTCGGGGCGCGCGCGTCCTTGGCCGGTCGGTCGGTCGGTCGGTCGGCCAAGGAGTCAAATGGCGCGAGCGCTCTCGCGCGCGAAATCGAATCGCCTAGCGTTTCCTTTGTTGTGCGCCTCACGACCTCGCGGCGGCGGCGACGGCGGCGGCGGTGGCGGCAAACGAGTTGTGCGGCGAAATAATAACGATAAATAAGAGAGAAAAAAAAACTAGGACGTCACGACTTGGGCCGCGATATTTCATAACACCTATCGCGCGCGTCGAGCCGGCGACAGACCGACGGCGGCGAGCATAAAAAATAATATGCACAAACGTACCTCTATGTGTATATACATTATGATATATTATTATTATGTATTATACGTACACATTTTTGGACAAAACGCACGACAAAGACTAATTGGCGTCGTCGCGTTGACTGTTGGTATGTGGGTACATGTTATTATTATCATTATCATTTACATTTACCGCGGTCACATAATATTAAGCCCCGCTCATGGTCCGAATGAAACGTACAATAATAATACATAATATGATATGATATGTCTGCAGTGTGCAACAGCCGCCGAGCTTATAATGTATTTACTACTTTCAGTCTTACACACTGTTATGTATAGTATTATCTGTATGGGTACACACCATCTATGTTAATATCGTCGTAGCCGTGTGTCTTTTTTGTCTCACTTCTCTTCATTTTCATGTTTTTCTCGTCTCCTTTGTGTATAGTATAAAATATTATATTAACCGTTATGCGCGCGGTAATGGGTTTAGCGGATTTTAACGCGTCGTCGTGCAACCGACATTATATTGCATTATATATAAGTATTATTGGTCGAGCGAGAAAACTATTTTTCTGCAGACACTATATACCTACTCCAGTAAAATGTGTTTTATAAATAATTGATAATAATCGGCGAGACGGTCGTCGTAAAGTCGAGTGGGTTGCTACTGCGGTTAGGTATATTATAATAATATACCTAGTATTGTGCCTGGACGATCACGATTGGATTGTTTTTAAAACGAATCCCCTCGAAAGTCAATAAGGGGTTTCATACTGTGTAGTAAGATAAAAATTAAAAATTAATTTTCATCGACATTACATTTCGAAGATAAATTTGATGGAGTTTCTTCCATGGAATCGAGAAAAGTTTAATTATAATATTCATATCGCTAAATTATCAGTAAATATATTTTCAAACATAATTATACCAAGCTATTTTTGTTTTTTAATCAAAAATACATTAGATGGCTTCTTCAATTATCAAACCAATTTATTGGAAAATCAAGAATCAGAAATCATAGGTATTTTTGTTAAATAAATAAAATATTATAATATTATTATAAAAACAAAATGCAACATTTTGTTTGTTTTTAACATTGTATTATAAACTATTCCTGATTTATAATGTAGGAAATATTTAAAAAATATTTATCGTTATTTGTCATATTGTTTGTCATTACTCAAATAGTAACCGAAGGAAACGATATTTTCATAGTATTACATTTTATTCTGTTTTTGTTGAGTCTGGTTAAGATTGGTATTAACCAAAAATAAATGTTAAATATTAAATAATCAGAACTGACAATTTTTTTTCAAAGAAACGTACCGTAACAACTGTCATCGACATTTTTGTTCTTCTAATACATACAACATAACTGAAAAAAACAATTAAGGTTCTAGTTTGTGTGGACTACTGCAGAACAACAATAATCTAATACCTATATTTTATTTTAATATTAATAACATCAATACATACTGATACTGTTGTCATGAGTGTTTTATAATGAGATAGTGCGATACGCATATTAATACCTATATTATTTTAATTCATAATAATAATAACATACGTCTTACAATAATGCCACATCACTCTAAAACTTATTGTTGACCGTTTAAAGCGAAAATACTCTCGTGCATTACGTAATATTTTTTTGTTTATTGGCTGTTGTTAATGTGTGCCATGTAAACCATCGTAGTTATTGCAATAAATTGTTATCAAGAAAAAAAACTGTTTTTACGAGTTTTTTGCTCTTTCTTAATGGTCTACACGATTTTGTTGATAATTTATATTATCGACAACAATTTTGATTTTTAATATAGAACAAAGCAAAACCAATCCTCAGATAATTCAGATGTGGAATAACCTGCAAGTTTAAACCAATGTGTTCTGAAAATCTGAACAAAAATAAGTAAAATTAAATATTTGGAAATTATTTAATGGAGTTTACAACTGTTATCTTTGTTTACTTCAATGCTAATAGAACACGAAATTGTTGTAACCTTGTCCCTTTCATTTGATAGCTTTGGAACTGCCGATTGTTTAGATTGTTGCATTATAGTATAATATTATACACAATAACTATTATAATGAATTTCACATATTTAACAATAGTGCATAATGAGTGATTGGTATGTTCGACAGATTGTTGAGTAGTTTTCTCAATAAATCTGCAGTTAAAAAAAAATAAAACAAGTTAATAAATAAAAAAATAAAACAGTTTTGCGATTATGCTTATTTTAGTTATACTGTTACACACTTACATAGTAAACCTACAATAGAATTATTACAACGGTCCATAAGTTTGTTTCTATAGTAAGTTGGTATAGTTTGTTTTTATTAGTTTCTTTTAGCTTTGAATCAATGACGAACAAGTCATTTTATGTGGGTACTATTGTACCCACATAAAATTCAACAATATTGGCCAATGACAATGTCCGACGAGTAGATATTACTTCGTATTACTTCATTATACATAATAGAATGAACTTCTGATTTTACATATTATTTTATGTACAATTATAGTGTTTGATTAAGTACATTATTTTTTTATGAAGATTTCAACATCTTATCAGGGAAATTTAACGGTTTGGTATAATGTTAAATGTTAATTATGTGATTCTGTGTTCCTGTGTCATAAATTGTAATACGTAAAATACATGTTGTAACACTTTGCACACGCATCTTGATTCGTAATGATAAAATACTTTGGTCCCATGATTGGATTTTAAAGCGAATAACAACAGTTGAAAAACGAGTATTAATTATTGTTTCAAAATTCGTATTTTGTCTAAAATGAAATAATAATTGTTTTTATGAAAAAATAATCATTTAACTCTCTCCGGATCACATACCTATAGGTGTATGTACCTATGTAACAAACCGATCGATCACGGTTGGCCGTTATAATGATATCTTCGACATCGCCGAATGAAAGAGACATTGACACATCGTCGTTGTCGACCGATTGTTGTAAAATCTTTTCAATATCAACCTTGACATTTTTTGTTAAGCTCAAGTATCCGTAAAGATGTGTAAAAAATATACGATCCTGCGTGTAGAAGCGTTCATAAAATATATACACATTTCCATTTACAGAAGAGCGTTCGTGTATTGATTAATTGTAATGTTAACATTAAAAAAATGTTATGGCAATTTTTATATTAGACAGAAGTATTAGCTATTAAGGTTCACATTTTATCCATACCACACATCCAAAGGAGTTTTATCATACGTGTAGGTTTTTTCTCTCTTTTGTATACGTATCCGTGAAAATAGGTAAATACATTTTGGACAAAGGAGAAGAATATATAGCCACTTAATTTTTTTTTTCATCTCGGCGTGTGTGAAGTCACACTGAACGTGTGTAGTAGAATATCACGTGCGTATAACGTTTTGTACAAAACTATCGTTAAAAAAACATACACACAAATAGTTCGTTATACATTATTGCCTTGTTAAATTAGAAATGCATTCCGTAACATAAAATCGTTACATATTTATGTGTATTTTTTTTTTCAATTGGGCGTAAGAAAAAATGTGGCTAGCAAAGTAACGACGACAACAAAGTACAAATCATCGCGAACCGTGGTTTGGATAGGCTGGTCGTCTGCCGCATTATGAGATGAAATAATAATAAATCAACGTGCTGAAGACGATTTATTCTACAACTGCGCCATGCTACGTCGTGTAAGAATGTGTTTTATGATGTATATTTTAACTAGCAGAAAACGATGACCGCCAAAGCCGTAGAAAAATGATCTATAAATTTACTTTCAAAACACGATCGGCAATCTACTGAAAATTATAATATTATGTAAATAACTTTTAAATTATAAACACATAATGTTGTTGACAGTAGAACGAATAGAAAATATGTAATTTTAAGGGTGCAAACAATATACAACAACAAAGTGCATGTTTATATACATCTCATTACGATTACCATATCTAATATAAAATTACCTATACAATTAAGTTAAATGTTTTGCCTGCTATACGGAACTCATCTCGTTTCACTCCTGGAGGGAGTGTAAGCACTTAAGTTACCTCCAGTTAATTTTTAAAATGCAATAAAATCTATGGAATCAAACTGCAGGGATTAAAACAGTTATCAATAGTCCATTCAGTCTTCTCAAATAGTAAAAAAAAGTATAATGTAGGTAGACTATATTATTTCGAAAATTGTTTTCATATATATACATTCGTGATTTGTTTCTTCGTGTTATCTTTTAATAATTTTCTTGAAAACTAGGTATAGCTACATAGAAATTTGAGATATTAACTTTATCTCATTTGTATTCAATTTTAAATCAGTAGATATGCTGCGTAAAGTTCTAACTTTTCTGTCGAGTAGTAGGAAAAAATGAATCCGTGCACTGAGTTATTCCCAGTAGGTACTTAATGCACGTATACATTTTTGTTTTGTGTTTCAATCTATTGTTTAATTATAATGCATTATAAATTAACCGTGGAAAATAAATTCAAGAAAGGTCATAAGTCATAACCTCATAATGTCATAACTCCCTTGTCTCCCTTCCTTATCTCGTCTGTGATGAATTACTAGGACAATCCTTATCACTGTATTGTTTTGGAGGATTTCTCTGTGAACAGGATATTGGCATCATGCGAATGCCTGTAATCTATTTTGAAATAGATTATTTGAATAATTAGTCAACAAGACATTATATATATATATATTACGTGCATACCTGTAATACGAAAATTTCGTATCTATTGTCTTTTTATTTTAGTGCGAATTGTATGTACTTCATTGCATAATGGGTCAGTCCGTTGAACTTAATTTATCTACAAACGATCTATACCCGTCTGTAAAGCATAAATATTTTTTTTTTAGCTACAATACTTGGGCTTCGCTAAGAAGTATATTTTGTGAGGGGGTGGGGGGTGAAAGGGATTGGTAGGGTGTGAATTTTTAACTGTTTGATGTTTGAGTTATTGGAATAAGAAGAAAATAAATTAAATACATGTGTCTGTCAATATAATATTATTGTTCTATAAACATAATATACACTTAAATAATACATTCAATAAAATATTTTTAAGTTAATGCCAGTAGTCAGTACCAGCTATGAAGTTTATCAACATTTCAAACAACGATTGCTAAATAGTTAACATAGAAAAGGTATTTTTTATACTCATTGACCTAGTTGATTGTATATAGGTAGATACAAATACAATTAATTACGTATATATACATCAAATAAACTAAAAATATGAAACAATTATTAAAAACAATTGCAATAGGTACTTTATTCGGAGCATATAAGTAGTTTATTATATTATATAGGTAGTTATGTTATTAGGTAGGTATAATGAATCATTTAACTATAAGAACATCCCATGAATTAGAATACAATTACCCTATTACTATATACATAAATAAAGGATAGAGTCTATTAAAATAAAGCATTAAATAGATTTAAATTTGAAAAGGATTATTACATACCGTTAGTGAGAAAACGATTAAAACTACCGATCTAACCACAGCTAACTGTTCCACACAATTAATGGACCGGTAAAAAGATGGGACTTTAATCATTATTTTGATTACGATGTAGTTAAACGCTGCCGTTAAACCTTCTTATTGAACAGCTCTCACACTAATATTTTCCTTAAAATTGTTTTGCCTAAAATATTCATTTAAGTAATTCAATTTTAATATAATTATAATCATTTTAATTTTATAAAAAGTATAACTCGTTCGACATAAATCACTAGTAGTATCTTGCAGTATTTTACAGTGTATTATGTACAACGAAAAAAATCACAATATGAACAGATAAATATTGTTTTTAAATTGGCTTGAAACAATATCAGTCATCTAAACTAAACACATTTGTGTCTGGCATTACTTTATCAATTTATATTTAAGTGCAAGATATAATTTATTATTATTTGAATTGCATTATTAATTATGTTTGTAATTTGTATACACTACACAAAGTATATAATATTATATGTGTGGAAGGCATGTATATTTTACTGGCGGAGTGATTAAATTTAATCATGGCCATGTTTGTTAAGTGTATATTATATTAGATAGATATAGTTATATACTTTTTAGAGCGACCCATACTCCACATATAAGTATATATCCTCATAAATTAGTCGAACAAAAACCATTTGGACAAAAAACAATAAAAATAAATTTAAGGATTTTTTCCCAATCGCGTTTACTACGCGTATTACTATAGTCTAGGATGTAAATAATTAGAAATTAGAAAGTTAAACTAACAAAAAAATCCATTCACAAAGACATAAAAATAATATAATATATTATTATTAGATTTCGAATTCAGTCGATATTTTCAGCACCCACGAGACATATATACATAATATAAAATAGATACCTACGAAGACACAGAGTCCGTCATAGAGGCGCCGGTGGTCGGTTGTTTTTTTTGGTTTCACACAATCTGAAACAAATCACGGTGTAGGTGCTTACGACAATAAAAACTATGGTTACTAGTACTTAAGCGTATAATAAAATATTATAAATATTATACAAACAACTTTTAATCGAGTTCAATATATTATATACATATAATATGTAGTGAACGTTTATTATGCATAAAACTCGCGTATTACTATTATATCGCGATATATAAATAAATGATAATATTGTATTATTACGTCTATAATCGCATAACTGTGATCTGCCCATTGTTCGGGCACGAGGTCGGCTCGCGATTGTAGGATCTATACGCGAATTTCCAAGACTTTTGTGAGCCATCTGAGCCGTACCCGACATGGGCACGACCATAAGTCGCGGCGTGTGCACAGCACAATATAATATTATATGCGCACATGATGATAGTAACAAATAATAATAACATAATACGAATTACCGTTTTGTGTTGCGTAAGAGGCGAAACAAAATAGCCGCGCACCCTCCCCCCCCCCTCGCCCGTCGAGGGTCACATATAGGCGCACAATATTGTAACAGTACTCGGGTTCCGTGGTATAACAATTATTACACGCGTGCGGGCGGTCGGTCGTCGAAACGTCGTCGTTCGTGCAACGGCTCCGAGCACGCTTTTGCACCAACAGCTCACGTCCACCGGCGACCCAAAGTCGTGACCTTTGCGGGTCACAAGAAAGAAATGAGACAACGCGTATTATTATTGTTATTACAATATGTTCGCGACAAAGAGCTCTCATATATGAATGTGTGTGTGTGTGTGTGTGTGTGTGTGTGTGTGTGTGTGTGTGTGTGTGTGTGTG